>NC_044980.1:44300785-44580556 GCF_008728515.1 Papio anubis | reverse complement strand
TTGGTATTGCTTCCGTTCTCAGATGGAGGTGAACCGTTTCGCATTTATCGTAGAAACACTTTCCTGTTTCCGTAGCGCCACTTCATCCATTATTGTGTATGAGTCTAAGTCTCTTGGCAAAATACCGGAACTTTCTTTGTAAGATCGGGGCTCCTGTATTGGGTGCATATATATTTAGGATGATTTAGCTCTTCCTGTTAGAATTGATCCCTTTACCACCATTGTACAATGACCTTCCTTGTCTCTTTTGATCTTTGATGGTTTCCCAAAGTCTGTTTATCAGAGACTAGTATTGCAACCTTACTACTTTTTTGTTCTCCATGGCGGTAGATCTTTCCTCCATCCCTTTATTTGAGCCTATGTATGTCTGCATGTGAGATGCGTTCTCCTGAATACGAACTGATGAGTCTTGACTCTTTATCCAATTTGCCAGTCTGTGTGTTTGAATGGAGCATTTAGTCCATTTACATTTGGGGTTAATATTGTTATGTGTGAACTTGATCCTGCCATTATGATATTAACTGATTATTTGCTAAGTTAGTTGTTGATTTCTTCCCTAACCTCGATGGTCTTTACATTTTGGCATGTTTTTGCAATGAAAACAGTACCGGTGTTCCTTTTCATGTTAGAGTGCTTCCTTCGGGGTCCTGTTAAGGCAGGCCTGGTGGTGACAAAATCTCAGCATTTGCTTATCTGTAAGGATTTTATTTCATCACTTTAGAAACTTAGTTTGACTGGATATGAATTCTGGGTTTAAAATTCTTTTCTTTAAGAATGTTGAATACTATTTACTGTCTTCTGAGCTTGTAGAGTTCTGCCGAGAGAGATCTGCTGTTAGTCCTGATGGGCTTCCCTTTGTGGGTAGCAACCTTTCTCTCTGGCTTGCTTAAGATTTTTCCTTCATTTCTACTTTGGTGAATCTCGTGATTATATGTCTTGGTGTTGCTCTTCTCGAGGAGTATCTTTGTGGCGTTCTCTGTATTTCCTGGATTTGAATGTTGACCTGCTCTACTAGGTTGGGGAATTCTCCTAGATGATATCCTGAAGAGTGTTCTCCAACTTGGTTCCATTTTCCCCCTCACTTTCAGGCACCCTAATCAGACGTAGATTTGGTCTTTTTACATAATCCCATACTTCTTGCAGGCTTTGTTCATTTCTTTTTCTTCTTTTTTCTTTTGGTTTCTCTTCTCGCTTCATTTCATTCATTTGATCCTCAATCGCTGATACTGATCTTAGCTATTTCCTTGCCTCTCTGCTACTTTGAATGTGGCTTTGCTCTTGCTTCTCTAGTTCTTTTAATTGTGATAGAGGTCAATTCTTTAGATCTTTCCAGCTTCTTTTGTGGGCATTTAGTGCTATAAATTTCCCTCTACACACTGCTTTAAATGTGTCCCAGAGGATTCTGTATGTTGTATCTTTGTTCTCATTGGTTTCAAAGAACATCTTTTATTTCTGCTCTCATTTCTCGCTATGTACCCAGTAGTCATTCAGGAGCAGGTTGTTCAGTTTCCATGTAGTTGAGCTGTTTTTAATTGTGTTTAGTCCTGAGTTCTAGCTTGATTGCACTGTGGTCTCAGAGACAGTTTTTATAATTCTGTCTTGTACATTTGCTGAGGAGTGCTTTATTTCCAATTATGTGGGCCACCATGTCACGGATGTGGTGCTGAGAAGAATGTATATTCCGTTGATTTGGGGTGGAGAGTTCTATAGATGTCTATTAGGTGTACTTGCTGCAGTGATGAATTCAATTCCTGATATCCTTGTTAACTTTCTGTCTTATTGATCTGTCTAATGTTGACAGGATACAGTCTCCCATTATTATTGTATGGGAGTCTAAGTCTCTTTGTAAGTCTCTAAGGACTTTCTTTATGAACTGGGCCCTGTATTGGGTGCATATATATCAGGATAGTTAACCTTCATGTTGAATTGATCCCTTTACCATTATGTAATGACCTTCCTTTTTCTCTTTTGATCTTTGATGGTTTAAAGTCTGTTTTTATCAGAGACTAGTATTAAAACTCTGCTTTTTTTTTTTGTTCTCCATATGCCTGGTACGATCTTCCTCCATCCCTTTTATTTTGAGCCTATGTATGTCTCTTCTGCATGTGAGATGGGTCTCCTGAATACAGCAGACTGATGGGTCTTGACTCTTTATCCAATTTGCCAGTCTGTGTGTTTTAATTGGAGCATTTAGTCCATTTACATTTAAGCACATTGTTATGTGTGAACTCTTGATCCTGCCATTATGATATTTAACTGATTATTTTTGCTCGTTAGCTGATGCAGTTTCTTCCCTAGCCTCGATGGTCTTTACATTTTGGCATGTTTTTGCAATGGCTGGTACCGACAGTTCCTTTCCATGTTGAGTACTTCCTTCATAGGGTCTCTTGTGGGCAGGCCTGGTGGTGACAAACTCTAAGCATTTGCTATCTGTAAAGGATTTTATTTCTCCTTCACTTAGAAACTTAGTTTGACTGATATGAAATTCTTGGGTTTAAAATTCTTTTCTTAAGAATCGGCGGAATACTCGGGTCTCCACTGTCTTCTGGTTTGTAGAGTTTCGTCGAGATCTTTGCGCCAGTCCGATGGGCTTCCTTTGTGGGTAACCCAACCTTCTCTCTGGGCTGCCCTTAAGCATTTTTTCCTTTATTTCTACTTTGGTGAATCTCAGATTATATGTCTTGGTGTTGCCTTTCTCTCAAGGAGTATCTTTGTATGCCTTCATTTCCTGGATTTGAATGTCGTTGACCTGCCCTACTAGGTTAGAATTCTCCCCAGATGATATCCTGAAGAGTGTCCTCCAATCCTGTTCCATTTTCTCCCCTCACCTCAGGCACCCTAATCAGACGTAGATTTTGGTCTTTTTACATTAATCCCATAATTTCCTCTTTGTGCATGGCTTCTTTGTTCATTTCTTTTTTCTTTCTTTTGTTTCTTCTTTCTCGCTTGTTTTATCTTTATTTGATCCTCAATCGCTGATACTCTTCTTCCAGTTGATCGAAGTCGGTTACTGAAGCTTGCATTTGTCACCGCATTTCTCGTGGTCATGAGCCATCTCTGTCATTTTGTTTATGACCTTCTCTTGCATTAATTACTCTAGCTTACCGTTCTTCCACTTTTTCAAGATTTTAGTTTCTTTGCGCTTGCACGCATCCATCCTTACTCTGAGAAGTTTGATGGACTGGAAGCCTCTCTCATCTCATCAAAGTCCTTCTCCGTCCAGCTTTGATCCGTTGTTGCAATGAGCCGCGCCTTTATGAGATGTCTCTATTTTTGAAATTCCAGCTTTTCTGCCTTGCTTTTTCCCCCATCTTTGTGGTTTTATCTGCCTCTGGTCTTTGATGATGGTGATGTACTGATGTGGTTTTGGTGTGGGTGTCCTTCCTGTTTGATAGTTTTCCTTCTAACAGTCAGGACCCTCAGCTGTAGGTCTATTGGAGATTGCTTGAGGTCCACTCCAGACCCTGTTTGCCTGGGCATCAGCAGCAGAGGCTGCAGAAGATAGAATGTTGCTGAACAGCGAGTGTACCTGTCTGATTCTTACTTTGGTAGCTTCCTCTCAGGGGTGTACTCCACCGTGTGAGGTGTGGGGTGTCGGTCTGCCCCTAGTGGGGGATATCTCCCAGTTAGGCTACTCAGGGATCAGGGACCCACTTGAGCAGGCAGTCTGTCCATTCTCAGATCTCAACCTCAGTGTTGGGAGATCGACTGCTCTCTTCAAAGCTGTCAGACAGAGTCGTTTGTGTCTGCAGAGGGTTCTGCTGCTTTTGTTGTTGTGTAGGTGTGCCCTGTCCCCAGAGGTGGAGTCTACAGAGACAGGGAGGTTTCCTTGAGCTGCTGTGAGCTCCACCCAGTTCGAGCTTCCCAGCGTCTTTGTTTACCTACTTAAGCCTCAGCAATGGCGGGCGCCCCTTCCCCAGCCTCTCTGGTGACTTGGAGTTAGATGGCAGACTGCTGTGCTAGCAATGAGGGAGGCTCCCTGGGCGTGGGACCCTCCCAGCCAGATGTGGGATATAATCTTCTGGTGTGCCCGTTTGGTTAAAGTGCAGTATTGGGGTGGGAGTTACCCGATTTTCCAGGTGTTGTGTTTCTCAGTTCCCCTGGCTAGGGAAAGGGATTCCCTTCCCCCTTGTGCTTCCCAAGTGAGGCAATGCCTCGCCCTGCTTCACCTCTCGCTGTTCGTGCTGTAGCAGCTGACCAGCACCGATTGTCCGGCACTCCCTAGTGAGATGAACCCAGTACCTCAGTTGAAAATGCAGAAATCACCGGTCTTCTGTGTGGCTCGCACTGGGAGTTGGCGACTGGAGCTGTTCCTATTTGGCCCTCTTGCTCCGCCCCCTGTCTTATTGTTGATGAGCATTTATATTGCCCCAGATTATGTTGCTGTTGTGTAATTTTACATGTCTTCTTGTGTACATTTCTAAGATTTTTCTCTAGGGAGTATACCTAAGAGTAGAATTTTAAGTTACAAGATACGGTCTGTTCCAGCTTTACAAAATGATGCCAAATTGCTTTCCAAGAAATGGATACAGTGTTCTCCCATCAGCAGAGGAGTTACTGTTGTCTCATGTCCTCCCAAATACATAATATTGTCTTCTTTTCATTTTTGCCACTCTGACTTGAAATGGTGTCCAGTTTTGGTTTGAATTTGCATTTCCCTGATTACAAAGAAAGTAAAGCATGTTTTCAGATTGTGAGTCATTTAAGTTTCTTAAATGACTTTTGCCATTTTTTTCTCCTACTGATTCATAGGAGTCACTTATAGATATTTATACAGTCTGGAAATGTCTTCAACTAGTTTGTAACCTGCATTTGTACTTTTTTCTTTGTACTTAATTTTGTCTTTTGATGTACCAAAGTTTTTAATTTGATAGTATTCAGTTTATTAATATTTTCTCTTATGAATATGTGCTTTTAAAAATGTATTTTCTACCCTGAATCATAAAGATTTTGAATAATTTTTAATTTAAAATATACCTTTCATGATGGGTTATGTCATTTTCCATTGAAACTGATTTTCATATACTGTGTAAACATTTCTTAAATGCGTATCTTAGTTTTCTGACTTTATCTTTTCTTCCACTGATCTTTGTAAGTGTGCTAACACCAAACTATCTTAATTAATGTAGCCTTATATTAAGTATTTAAAGCTAAGAAGACAAATTTTTCTGTTCAATTCCACTCTTTCAGAACTATCTTAGCTATTTTCATCACCATATAAAGAAGCAATTCTTCATCAATTCATACAGACATCTCACACACACACACAAACACACACACAGACACACACACACACACCCCCATCCCACCCACTTGGAACTTTAAAATTGCAACCAATTTATTGATACATTAGGGGAAAATTCATGTCTTTACAATGTTGAATTTTCTTAGTTATGAACATGGTATGTATTCTATTGATTTAGGTATTGCTTATTATCATTTTTGAATAAAATTTTATAATTTTCTAAATATAGTTTGTACATTTTGTTAGGTATATTCCTAAATATTTAATGCTTGTCATTTTAAATAGTATCTTTTTTAACTTTCACTTCTAAATATTTGTTGCTCGTATGTAGAAATGAAGTTGATTTTTATTAATTGGTTTTAAATCCAGCAACATTACTAAATTCCCTTATTAATTCTAATAATGTGTTTTTATATTCTTTTGGGCTCCCATTATATATTATCAGATCTGTGGCTAATTAGAATTTTGTTTCTTTATGACCAGAATTAGTATTTATTTTACTGTCTGTTGCACAGGCTAGGATCTCATGTGTAATGTTAAGTAGAGAAGGTGATAGCAGGTATTCTTTCTTGTTTCTCATTTTAAAGACAATGCTTTAAAATTTTCACCAATCAATATTATCCCTGTTGCTTTTGCCAATACTTTTTATTAAAGGTATTAAGTTGTTGTTCTATTCTTAGTTTTCTAAGAGCTTTCACCATCCATCAGTTGTTTTTTGTATTGAATACCCTTTCTGTATTTATCAAGATGACTCTCTCTCTCTACATATAGCTAGATATATCTAGATCTATCTATCTATCTATCTATCTATCTATCTATCTATCTATCTATCATCTAATGGTATTGTGATCTATCTATAACTCAATATCATTTAGTTTTAATCTAAAATGTCTTTAATTACATAAGGATATTTCTAGTGTTGAGACAAACTTATAGTTTACATTTCTGGAATAAATCCAACTTGGTCTTGATGTCTTATGCTTTTTTTTATTAACCATTTTGGTGTACTATTATTTTTAGTATATATGTAAAAATTTGAGATTTCTTTTATCAAAATGACCTCTTCTGGTTTTGGAATCAAGACTATAAGAACCACATAAAATAGACTATCCTCCTCTTTCTATTCTCTTTAAAAAGGTGTTTTTTTTTTTTTTTTTTTTTTTTTTTTTTTTTTATTTGATGTCTTTTTTTCTTTTTTAAATTTCCATTTTTCCTTTTATTTTTTTTGAAAATTTTGAAATAATTATTCAGTTTTGAAATTGTTATTTAAATTGTGTTATTTCTACTTTAGTCATGTTTAATGATTTATATTACTTTCCAAAATGTGTCTTTACCTAAGTTTCAAATTTGAAGGCATGACAATGTTCATGGCTTATTTCATATAGTAATTTTAATACCTACTCCTAATCATATATTTTTAACTTTCTTTGGACTTACTCTTCTGTTCCTTTTCTAACATCTTGAATTAGATGCTTAATTTATTAATTTCTCATGTTTTTCCTAATGTAAGCATTAAAGATTGTCTATCTTTCTCTGCATACTACTTTAATGCATTATAGAAGTTTCATATATAACATTTTTATCATTCCTTAGTTTTAAATCTATTATCTGAATATTTGGTTTCTCCTCCTTAACTTTTCGTGCATATTTAGATTCATTCGTGATGACTGTTTTGTTATTTCTATTTTGAGAGCTTTTAAACATTATTTTACTTTAGTGGGGTTTATTTGTTTGTTTGTTTATTTATTTTCAATTTTTTACCTTTTGGGATTGAGTCTTTCTTTCCAAACCCAGGCCTAGATAGATGGTGTGCTTTTGTGGAATGGGTTTTAATCTGACTTAGTTGCTGGAGTTGTGACTTTTGTCCTGTACTTTGAGATATTGAGGGTTCTTTGATCCAACTTTCCACCTGCTTGAGAGCCCTGTGCTTCCTCCAACTCCAGCTTTTTCACCAAGGATAAATTCTCCTTTCAGAAATATTCTAAGCCCCTAGAGTTTAGCATATTTCCTCAGGATAAATGCCAGCCCCTAAGTTTACCATCGTGAAATCATATTCTCTTTTTTTCCTATTTTTAATTGTTTTTTCTTTTTTTGTTTTACATTAGCTTAGACATGGTATACATATATATGCACCTCTACCCCACACACAATCTGTTCTCTACCAGGTGGAGTTTCTCTATACACATACTTTGTTATACTGTCTAACACAAAAATCTTTTATTCTTTTTCTATTTTTTACTAGGTTTGATGCAGAGAAAAATGTTTTAAGGTATAAAAGTGAGAGAAATTTTCTGGCAATAGATGCTTAAGTAGTGTAAGAGTCATGGTGTTCTTGATGGTGGAACCATAACCTGAAAGAGTTGGCTGACTTAACATTTCCAACCCTGCCTGGGGAATATTTGACAAAGTTTGAGATGAAAGTTTGTGTTAAAAAATTAAAAGATGTGAAGCTAATATTTCCCATCAAGTGTGATTACCTTTGAGTTTTAATATTGCTTATGTTTCATTATTCACACACAAGTCAGGAATGTTAATTTATGCTCTTTCTTTGGATGTATTAATTTCTCTCTTTCAGAAAATGTCTTTTCAAACTTATTTTTTAATCTTCACAGGTGAGTTAATTTTGTTTTAAATTTGTAATCATTTTTAAACAATATTACCAGAGTAATACAGTTACTCTTTAAAATTTTAAATATAATTATGCTAAGCGAAAAATGAAAGTCTTCATCTGACTCCAATAGTTTCATTCACCAGATAACAACTGTTAATTGATTTATCTACATTCTTCCAGTCTCTTTGGCTATGTGCTCATTTACAATATACAAAAACTTTATAAAATCTGTACAATTTTTTTTTAAATTTTGATAATGCTGTCCACATTATTCTGACACTAGTTTTCTTCAGTTAAGAATATATTATGGACATGTTGCCATTAGTCTGAGAACTACCTTAATATTTTAGGTAATGGTGCAGAATTTTATTGTGTTTCCACACAAAATAATAAATGATTATTTAACTCATTGGCATTAAGATCGAGTCCAATTCATTGCTATTAGAAACAATGCTATAAAATTATTCTCCCACATAACTAATTAATTTTACAATTCTTTTTGGAGAATAAGTTCTAGAAAAACAATTCTAGAGTTAAAGACATGCATGTTTTTAATTTTGAAAAGATATGATTAAAACTACATATTAAGGTTGTTAGATAGTTGGTTAGATTCACAAACGAAGTTACCGATTTAATTTCAAGCATCTACACACTTCAAACACTGGTCTCAAAAATATACTAGTAAGCAAATATTTGGCTTGCTTTTATTGCCTGTTTGACTTAGATTATATGCTCAAACAGTAAGACTTTATACTCTTTCATTTTCCATGGCTTTTAGTAAGCCTTAAGTATATAAAATTCTACAATGTTAATAGCAGATAATATACCTGAAAATATACCAAAGCAAAATAAAGATTTGCATATTTGCTGAGATGTGGCTAACTCCTCTTATTACTCTGCCTGCTCCCCACCAGCAAAATAGTACTATTTCATAAATTTTAACTAAAGTAAATTACTGTTTAGATGCAGTCTTTGGGTAACTTTCTAACTATAAAGCCATATTCCTCTTTGCTTATATTTATGAATTAGGTATGAAAGTCATTTTATACCTATTTTATCGTATCTTGAAGTTGTGTCTTTAATTTTGTTGATACTACTCTTTCAATTATCTGTACATGTCTTATCTGAGAAAATTGTCTATTTACATATTGTTGCCAATTATTAATGCTAAAGCATTCATTAGCTCAAGTGAATCATTTTTTAAAAGGTTGATATATTTAGCTCCTGTGAACCTGTGACATGTAATTTGTCTCCCTTTATTATGAATACATTTAGAAGAATCATTTATCAGCAGACCACAGAACAGTAGTTCATAGACACTTTGTCACCTGTATGGCTGGCTCCCTAATTTCTAACAATACTACTATTTATTAATAAGACCTTTTTAGTGTGTCAAAAGCACAGACTATCTTTCAGGGTCCTAACTGGAAAGTTGAATAATGGCATTACTAGCAGAATCGTTAAGAGTGTGTAAGCGCCACCCAGAGTGCAGACTGTTTTTGCTGTAATCTTGGCACTGCCACTTGCTGGCGGTATCACTTTAGACACTGGTAATTTGCTTATCTTCTCTGGGTCGCCACATCTATAAAACAAAAACAAAAGTCTTGTCTATCTCATAGAGTTGTTGTAAAGATCAAGGAAGTGTTTGGTCTGACCACTTAGAAAATTATTGGCAGCTGGGTTATTTCTACTTGTTATTCCATCAATTCTATCTAGAAAGTATATTTCAAAAATCACTTCCACTTGAGTTTTGAATTCATTTCAATAATTTTGTTAAACATCATTTTATGGCTCATTTCTTGTAAGGTTTGATTGGCTAAGTTTTTGTGTTATATCATCTACGTATGATCTACTTTTCTTTGAATGTGCAGAAGTATTCAAAAGTGATTTTTGAAAATGAAAATAAGCCTATTCAATAATAAACACCGTATTTTTTCATACTGATCAAAAAGAAAACCAGGAGCCATTCTGTTTCTCTAAGACTGCTTAACATTGTAGCTTCAAACAGTAACTAATATGGAAAGTTTATCATACAACTAGTCATATTTTAAAAATCTGTATTGGGGCATGTTTGTGATAACTGGCAAGGTTTTATTTTGCTTTATGCTATTCTGTTGGGCATGACACACCACAATTGATTACTGTTTTAATGGTTTTTCTGGCAGTAAAGATTTTGTAGGCAAGAATTGCAGCTATGAATTGCATGCAGGAAGCCTTGCGTCTGATTTTCCCTATAACAAATTCTGCCATTCAATGCTATGTTTAGAGTCCATTTTAAATATTCTATAGAAAGAGCATAAAATAAATATTACATATATTGCAGGGAGCTTTTTTAAATGTGATATTTATTTTATGCTTTCATCCAATATTCATCTGTAAAAATTAGATGCCAGATTACATCATCTTGTAGCAACCACTGCAGGCAAATTGTCTTGCTTCTATTTATCACTAGATAGCAGCATTTTATGACTTTTTAATGTAATTTATTCAGAGAAGTGATAGAAACATACTGGCAATTATTCTAGCCATTAGAACATCTACAATTCATATATATCTTAAAGCATATACTTGAAGAACGGAAGAAAATTGGTTGGAAAAGATATGCTTGGCAATACTAAAACAGCAAATGGATTCAGACTGCATCAGATATTATGACAATGTACACTTGGGTTATCACCTACAATATTATAGGTGTGTTTTCCTGCTTTCCTAAACTCCTAAAAGGATGAGAAGGAGGGAACACTTTGCCACTCATATTGAACTATAAAACATAATTAGTTGAAAGATATTCAACCATGTTTTTAAAATTTCATACTTTACTGTATAACCACTGTAACTGTTTTTCCCTATGGAATTGGACAGGCATTTGATTGGATTAGTTTACTTTTGTTGATGTGTGAGTGCAGATTACCTCTGATCACTAGAAATAATGAGCTTAAGCACAAGTCTGCTTTCATTGATTATTAACAAGAAGTGAAATCTGATCACAAAAAGATCTAAACTTTTTTTACCACTCTTATCAAAACTGTGTACATATGTATTTGCTGGAGTTTTAACAAACACTTGGAGAAGGTGCCTCTTAAGCACTTGAATCTGAAGAGTGGATTGCAAAGTTATAAAGAAGTCTTCTATCTTAATCACAGGAAAAATAAAGACACATTCTGGCGCTTTTTCTTGGTCAGCAATCACAAAAGTACTCAGTAAGAAGCAGCAACATTCTCAACCATTTCAGATAACTGGAAGATGAGAAAGGCACATGTATTAGTTTAATAGGTTGGCTATAAGAAAATACCACAGACTGAGTGTTTTAAACAACAGGAATTTATATTCTCACTGTTCTGGAGGCTAAAAGTTCAACTTAAAGATGTCAGCAAGTTTTGTCTCTTTTGAGGCCTCTTTCCTTGGCTTATGGAAGGCTTCTTACTGTGTCCTCACATGATCTTTCCTCTGTGTGAATATCCATGTTGTCTCTTTGCGTGTCCAAATGACCTCTTCTTATAAGTATACTGGTCATATTGGATTAGGGCCTATGGTAACAATTTCATTTTAATTTAATTACTTCTTCAAAGACCTTATCTCCATGTACAGGTACATTCTGATGTACTGGGGGAGTATTAGTCCATTCTCATGCTGCTAGGAAGAAATACCTGAGACTGGGTAATTTATAAAGGAAGGTGGTTTAATTGTTCTGCATGGCTGGAGAGGACTCAGGAAACTTACAATCATGTCAGGAGACACCTCTTCACAGGGTGGCAGGAGAGAGAATGAATGCCCAGTGAATCAGGAAGCCCCTTATAAAACCATCAGATCTTGTGAGATCTAACACACTATCACGAGAACAGGCTTGGGGGAAACTGCCCCCATGATTCAGTTATCTCCACTTGGTCCCTCCCATGACACTGGTGATTATGGGAGCTAAAATTCAAGATTAGATTTGGGTGGGGATACAGCCCAACCATATCAGGAGATTAGGACTTCAACATATGAATTTTGGGAGGACACAATCTAGCCCATAAAGGCACACTTTCCATTCTTTCTCACTTAATATTTGGAAAATATAGATGTATTGTCAGAACATATAAATACTTTCTTTAGCCCTTTTAAACAAGCAAAAATAGTGCAGTAGTTAGAATGCCTGAATATAACTAATCATGAATAACTGGAGCTCAGACAGTATTTTAAAAACGACTCTGGGCAGCCAAAACAGATCTCACAATGTCTGTGTACATCTTAGGCCCTTACTCCAATCTGATTTATTTAAAGTTTATACATGTTTGTAACAAAAATTATTATTTGATTTCCTAGATTTGAGCTGTTATCTCCTAGCTTCTGATTTTACAGGTGAGAAACACAGGCCCCAAAGGTCAATGGTAGAATCCACAGTAAAACCTTCCTTCCTAGTTGCGTAACCGGAGCTTTCAGCTGGGCTGTTTGCTGATGATTTGGAATTATCTTCTAGCGTCTGAACCTCAGTAGAATCTATTCATTATTGGGAAAGGATGTTGAAATTACTGTGTGACAAAACACTTCATTAGATTTTTTTGTTCCAAACCATAAAAGAAATACCTACTCATTAAGACAAGTCAAATTACATAGATACACAACAAAATCCAGATGTGCCCACCTACTCTCCATGGTGGACTACCCCATTTGAGTCTTCACCTGTCCTCTGCTTTGCAGAAACATTTTCCATTTTTCAGCTTTTTCTGATAGTTGGCTAGAGACTAGAAAAACATAAATAGGAAAAAACATTACATTCTTCCAACCTTTTACTCAATCTCCCATACCCTTTATATTTCAGTCCTATAGGAGAGAAGTAAAGTGATTGAGCTTCACTTTTTGGATTCTTCCCACCCAACTTCTGACTGTTTTTCTTCACAGACAACAGTTTTTGCTTTTTAAAGTTTAGCCTTTCTGCAAAACCATGTTTAAATACTATTTTTCCAGGAAGTGCTTCCTAGCTTCTCTAACCCATAGAGAAGTTAGGAGTCCCCAATAACACTCACTGGCTGGAATACTTATTTGACATTCATCTTGTATCTATATGCCTTTCTTCTTAAATTGGTTGAAAATCTTATGACAGAAAGGGGATTGTTCAACATCTGTATGAACTGGCCGTTTCTCAGATCAGGAATTGCCAGTGAAGATCATTTTTGTCTCCTCCAACTGTTTATAGTGTGATAGCTTTGAAGTGACATGTTGTTAAGACCTCTCCTTGCTGATGAGCTTGCCTGCGAATTTTTGGAGGAATCTACTAATGACTAGGATTCTGATCGTATAATTTTACATGCAAAAGAGCATTTTCACAGGTTCTGAAGTTCTTATAGCAACTAAAAATATTATCACATATGAAAATTCCAATGACTCTACAGTAGTGTTTTCATTATTAAATACTGGAAACTTATTAGGATTTTAAGAGAATATGAGTAATTAACATATTTTGATCCATGATATATATGATTTCTGGAAAAAGAGAAAAAGTAGGAAAATATTTTGGGGTCAATTAATCAAATATTTTGCTCAGAACTCACCTGTCTCTTTCTGCCTTGTTGCTGTTTTGATGAGGTTTTTGAGAGATAAACTGCGTGTGTGTGTGTGTGTGTGTATGTGTGTGTGTGTGAGAGAGAGAGGAAGGGAAGCAAACCTAAAACTGGGAAATTATGCCTAAAACTATAATTATTTTTATAGAGCAATTCAGGAAAAAATGAGAAGACCACATATCTAAAGAGATTACAGTGATTTTCCTTGCTACCTTGATAGTGCTTATAGTCTTTAGCCTGCTGAAACCAATAGGTGCTGAGTTATGAACAGACCTGGGCAAATGGTAATGTTCTACTTTTCCTTCTAAGCATGTTGTCTCTGTATGCACTTGATGAGGAAGAAGAAAATTCCATGTTAAGAATGGTAGTGAATTCAGTTTCACATTTATTTCAGTTAAATAGCATAGGATGAAAAAGAAAGAAAAATAAAACAGAAAATGCTACTCTAGTGTGTAATGTGTAGTCATCCTGCAGAGACAGCTTAATTGATAACACAGCCACTTATCCATGGAAAACATCATGAGTGTAAAACATCGCACAACTTTTTTTCACAACAATAGTAAAAATCAACTCTAGACTATTATTTTTCTAACTAAGAAATGCCAAAATGAAAAGACCATTGATGCTAGGAAGAAACTGCATCAACTAACAAGCAAAATAACCAGCTAATATCACAATGACAAGATCAAGTTCACACATAGCAATATTAACCTTAAATGTAAATGGACTAAATGCTCCAATTAAAAGACACAGACTGGCAAATTGGATAAAGAGTCAAGACACATCAGTTTGCTATATTCAGGAGACCCATCTCACATGCAGAGACACACATAGGCTCAAAATAAAGGGATGGAGGAAGATCTACCAAGAAAATGGAAAACAAGAAAAGGCGGGGGTTGCAATCCTAGTCTCTGATAAAACAGACTTTAAACCATCAAAGATCAAAAGAGACAAAGAAGGCCATTACATAATGGTAAAGGGATCAACTCAACAGGAAGAACTAACTATCCTAAATATATATGCACCCAATACAGGAGCACCCAGATTGATAAAGCAACTCCTTGGAGACTTACAAAGAGACTTAGACTCCCATACAATAATAATGGGAGACTTCAACACCCCACTGTCAACATTAGACAGATCAACGAGACAGAAAGTTAACAAGGATATCCAGGAATTGAACTAAACTCTGCACCAAGCGGACCTAATAGATATCTACATAACTCTTGACCCCAAATCAACAGAATATACATTGTTCTCAGCACCACATCACACCTATTCCAAAACTGACCACATAGTTGGAAGTAAAGCACTCCTCAGCAAATGTGAAAAAGCATAAATTATAACAAACTCTCTCTCAGACCACAGTGCCATGAAACTAGAACTCGGAACTAAGAAACTCAATCAACACTGCTCAACTACATAGAAACTGAACAACTTGCTCTTGAATGACTACTGGGTACATAACGAAATGAAGGCAGAAATAAAGATGTTCTTTGAAACCAATGAGAACAAAGATACAACATACCAGAATCTCCGGGACACGTTTAAAGCAGTGTGTAGAGGGAAATTTATAGCACTAAATGCCCACAAGAGAAAGCAGGAAAGATCTAAAATTGACACCCTAAAATCACAATTAAAAGAACTAGAGAAGCAAGAGCAAACACATTCAAAAGCTAGCAGAAGGGAAGAAATAACTAAGATCAGAGCAGAACTGAAGGAGATAGAGACACCAAAAACCCTCCAAAAAATCAATGAATCCTGGAGCTGGTCTTTTGAAAAGATCAACAAAATTGATAGACAGCTAGCAAGACTAATAAAGAAGAAAAGAGAGAAGAATCATATAGATGTGATAAAAAATAATAAACGGTATATCACCGCCGACCCCACAGAAATGCAAACTACCATCAGAGAATGCTATAAACACCTCTACGCAAATAAACTAGAAAACCTAGAAGAAATGGATAATTTACTGACCACTTACACTCTCCCAAGGCTAAAGCAGGAAGAAGTTGAATCCCTGAATAGACCAATAGCAGGCTCTGAAATTGAGTCAATAATTAATAGCCTACCAACCAAAAAAAGTCCAGGACCAGGCGGATTCACAGCCGAATTCTACCAAAGGTATGAGGAGGAGCTGGTACCATTCCTTCTGAAAATTTCCAATCAATAGA
Organism: Papio anubis; assembly: GCF_008728515.1. Taxonomy (NCBI): domain Eukaryota; kingdom Metazoa; phylum Chordata; class Mammalia; order Primates; family Cercopithecidae; genus Papio; species Papio anubis. Next base: position 44,564,986 of record NC_044980.1, on the reverse strand, counting down.
AAAAGAGGGAATCCTCCCTAACTCATTTTAGGAGGCCAACATCATCTGATACCAAAGCCTGACAGAGACACAACAAAAAAAGAGAATTTTAGAGCGATATCCCTGATGAACATCGATGCAAAAATCCTCAATAAAATACTGGCAAACCGGATTCAGCAGCACATCAAAAAGCTTATCCACCATGATCAAGTGGGCTTCATCCCTGGGATGCAAGGCTGGTTCAACATATGCAAATCAATAAATGTAATCCAGCGTAGAAACAGAACCAAAGACAAAAACCACATGATTATCTCAATAGATGCAGAAAAGGCCTTTGACAAAATTCAACAGCCATTCATGCTAAAAACTCTCAATATATTCGATTTTGATGGAACGTATCTCAAAATAATAAGAGCTATTTATGGTAAACCCCCAGCCAATATCATACTAAATGGGCAAAAACTGGAAGTATTCCCTTTGAAAACTGGCACAAAACAGGGATGCCCTCTGTCACCACTCCTATTCAACATAGTGTTGGAAGTTCTGGCTAGGGCAATCAGGCAAGAGAAAGAAATCAAGGGTATTCAGTTAGGAAAAGAAGAAGTCAAATGGTCCCTGTTTGCAGATGACATGATTGTATATTTAGAACTGTCGTCTCAATGAAAATCTCCTCAACTAATAAAAGTCTCAGAATACAAAATCAATGTGCAAAAATCACAAGCATTCTTATACAGCAAACAGACAAACAAGCCAAATGTGATGAACTCCCATTTACAATAGCTTCAAAGAGATAAAATGCCTAGAATCCAACTTACACAAGGGATGTAAGGACCTCTTAAAGAGGGAGCTACAACCACTGCTCAGTGAAATAAAGGACACACACAAACACACACACACAAAATGTATACCATGCTCATGGATATGAAGAAGAATCAATATAAATTGAAAATGGCCATAGTGCCAGAAATTTGATTCAGTGCCACATCCCCATCAAGTTACCAATGCGCTCTTCACAGAACTGGAAAAAAAAAATGGCAAAATTTCACTTGTGGAATACCAAAAAAAGAATACCATCTCCAAGACAATCCTAAGTCAAAGAACAAAGGCTGGAGGCATGCAGCCTACAGCTTCAGAGCTATACTACAGGGCTACAGTAATTAAAACAGCATGGTACTGGTACCAAACAGAGATATAGACCAGTGTAACAGAACAGAGCATAGAGTGTACACTGGGGAGCTACAGCTATCTGACCTTTGACAAACTTGACAAAAACAAAGAAATGGAGAAAAGTTCCCTATTTAATAAATTGTACTGGGAAAATTGGCTATGCATAAGCAGAAGCTGAGCGGATCGTTTTAGCACTCTTTATCACGAAAAATTAATTCAAGATGAATTAGGGGCTTGCTAGAAATGAGAGCTAAAACCACAAAAACTCTGAGAGAAACCTAGGTAATATGGAAATTTCAGGACATAAGAACAGGCAAGGGACTTCATGTCTAAAACATAAAAAGCAGCAGCAACAAAAGCCAAAATTGACAAATGGGATCTAATTAAACTAAAAAGAGCTAACAGAAAACTGCAATAGGGTGACAGGAGAAAATTTTTTGCAATCTACTCCATCTGACAAAGGAGCTATATCAGAACTACAAAGAACTCAAACAAATTTACAAGAAAAAACAAACAACCTCTAAAAATTGGGCAAAGGAGTTATAGACAGACATTTCTCTCGAGAAGACATTCAACAACCAACAGACACATTACAAATTGCTCATTCATCACTGGCTGTCAGAGAAATGCAAATCAAACCACAATGAGATACCATCTCTGCACCAGTTAGAATGGCAATCATTAAAAGTCTAGAAACCATAATTTTAGAGGATAGAGAATGAGATCTATTTCATTTAGAATTATAAATCTAGTTTCTTAATGAGAAAAATGCCGAATTCCCTCAAGATCTAGAACTAAAATATTTCGCCCATCCAACTACTAGGTACTCTCCCAAAGTTATAAATCCTTACTAAAGCCCCCATACACCGTATATCTTTATTTAAGCCTCTTCCATATAAAGAGACTTGGAATCAGCAAATGTCCATCAGTGACAGATTGGATGAAAATGTGGCACATATACATGGAGTCTCAGCAGCCATAAAAGATGGTGTGTGCTTTGTAGGGACATGGATGCAGCTGGAAACCATCATTCTCAGAAAACTATCGCAATAACAGAAAACCAAACACCGCTTGTTCTCACTCATTGGTGGGAATTGAACAGTGAGATCACTTGGACGTGGGAAGGGGAACATCACACACTGGGGCCTATTGTGGGGAGGGGGCAGAGGGAAGGGATTGCATTGGGAGTTATACCTGATGTAAATGACGAGTTGATGGGTGCTAACGTGTTGATGGGTGCAGCACACCAACATGGCACATGTATATATATGTAACAAACCTGCACATTGTACACATGTACCCTAGAACTTAAAGTACAATAATTAAAAAAAAGAAGTATCAGATACTGAAGGAATTTTTAATTGTTTTAAAGCCCAAACTTACAGTGATTATCTTTTTTTTTTTTTTTTTAGTGGCAGCCTCAGCAGTTTTTATCTGAAAAAGGTAATTTATCGTTTTATAGTTTAAGTTTTAGGGTACAGGTGCACAACGTGCAGGTTTGTTAAATAGGTATACATGGGTTTACTGCACCCATCAACTCATCATTTTCATTAGGTATTTCTCCTAATGCTATCCCTTCCCCAGCCCCCCACCCCGATATGTCTCGGTATGTGATGTTCCCCGCCATGTGTCCAAATGTTCTTATTGTTGAATTCACACTTGAGTGATAACATATGGTGTTTGGTTTTCCGTCCTTATGACAGTTTGCTGAGAATGATGGTTTCTAGCTTCATCCATGTCCCTGCAAAGGACATCAACTCATCCTTCTTTATGGCTGCATGGTATTCCATGCTGTACTTGTGCCACATTTTCTTAATCCAGTCTATCATTGATGGGCATTTGTATTGGTTCCAAGTCTTTGGTATTGTGAATAGTGCCGCATTAAACATACGTGTGCATGTGTCTTTATAGTGATTTATAATCCTTTGGATATATACCCAGTAATGGGATCACTGGGTCAAATGGAATTTCCAGTTCTAGATCCTTGAGGAATCGCCACACTGTCCTCCACAATGGTTGAACTAATTTACACTCCTGCCAACAGTATAAAGGCGTTCCTATTTCTCCACATCCTCTTCAGCCCCTGTTGTTTCCTGAGTTTTTAATGATTGCCATTCTAAGTGGTGTGAGGTGGTATCTCATCGTGGTTTTGATTTGCATTTCTCTGATTACCAGTGATGATGAGCATTTGTTCATGCATCTGTTGGCTACATAAATGTCTTCTTTTGAGAAGTGTCTGTTCATATCCTTTGCCCACTTTTTGGCGGGGTTGTTTTTTTCTTGTAAATTTGAGTTCTTTGTAGATTCTAGATATTAGCTCTTTGTCAGATGGGCAGATTGCAAAAATTTTCTTCCATTCGGTAGGTTGTCTGTTCACTGTGATGGTAGTTTATTTTGCCGTGCAGTCTTTAGTTTAATTAGATCCCATTTGTCAATTTTGGCTTTTGTCGCCATTGCTTTTGGTGTTTTGGTAATGAAGTCTCTGTACATGCTGATGTTCTGAATGGTACTGCCTAGGTTTTCTTTTAGGGTTTTTATGGTTTTAGGTCTAACAGTTAAGTCTTCAATCCACCTTGAATTAATTTTTGTATAAGGGGTAAGGAAGAGATCTAGTTTCAGCTTTCAACATATGGTTAGCCAGTTTTCCCAGCACGATTTATTAAATAGGGTATCCTTTCCCTATTTCTTGTTTTTGTCAGGTTTGTCAAAGATAAGATCGTTGTAGATGTGTAGGATTGTCTTGGCAATGCAGGCTCTTTTTTGGTTCCATCTGAACTTTATAGTAGTTTTTTTCCAATTCTGTGAAGAAAGTCATTGGTAGCTTGATGAGGATGGCATTGAATCTATAATTTACCTTGGGCAGTGTGGCCATTTTCACGATATTGATTCTTCCTATCCACGAGCATGGAAATTTCTTCCATTTGTGTGTGTCCTCTTTTATTTTGCTGAGCAGTGGTCTGTAGTTCTCCTTGAAGAGGTCCTTCACATCCCTTGAAAACTGGATTCCTAGGTATTTTATTCTCTTTGTAGCAATTGTGAATGGGGGTTCACTGGCTCTCTGTCTGTTATTGGTGTATAGGAATGCTTGTGATTTTTGCACATTGATTTTGTATTCTGAGACTTTGCTGAAGTTGCTTATCAGCTTAAGGAGGTTTTGGGCTGAGATGATGGAGTTTTCTAAACATACAATCATGTCTTCTACAAACAGGGACAATTTGACTTCCTCTTTTCCTAATTGAACATCTTTTATTTCTTTCTCTTGCCTAATTGCCCTGGCCAGAACTTACAACACTATGTTGAATAGGAGTGGTGAGAGAGGGCATCCTTGTCTTGTGCCAGTGTTCAGAGGGAATGCTTCCAGTTTTTGCCCATTCAGTGTGATATTGGCTATGGGTTTGTCATAAATAGCTCTTATTATTTTGAGATACGTTCTATCAATACCTAGTTTATTGAGAGTTTTTAGTATGAATGGCTGTTGAATTTTGTCGAAGGCCTTTTCTGCATCTATTGAGATAATCATGTATTTTTTGTCATTGGATCTGTTTATGTGATTGATTATGTTTATTGATTTGTGTATGTGGAACCAGCCTTGCATCCCAGGGATGAGGTTGAGTTGATCGTGGTGGAGAAGCTTTTTGATGTGCAGCTGGATTCAGTTTGCTAGTATTTTATTGAAGATTTTTGCGTCAGTGTTGATCAGGGATATTAGTCTAAAATTCTCTTTTTTATGTCATGTCTCAGCCGGGCTTTGGTATCAGGATGATGCTGGACTCATAGAATGTTAGGGAGGATTCCCTCTTTTTGTACTGATTGGAATAGTTTCAGAAGTAATGTTACCAGCTCCTCTTTGTAAGAGATAACTTTTTCTTTTAAGGTTAACAAATAACCAAGCAGATAAATGTACTGTTTATTTTGAGGGAAATATTAAACACATATTCTTTGTCTAGTTCCTTGCCTTTTCACTTAAGATGTTATTCTAATTTTATTTTGGATAATACAGATGTTCTAGAGCTATTCTAATTTAGTTTATTCAGTCAGCAACTTTTCCTTCAGTATGTAATTCTGATGTAAATTATGGACTATTTTCCATGAAAAAAATATACATAACAAAACAGAACTTTGCACATAATTTCATGATTCATGGACAACTTCAACCCTCCCTAGGGATCCTTGTTTAAAAACTCTAACTAACTGGCAATTTGACAGGGAGAAATTAGAGCTTCACCTAGACAATCCATCTTTTAATTCCCTGTTCCAATACAGTAACAGCTGGAGTTTTGCTTCTTGCCCCTATGTGTTTCATGCCTTTCTCCCTGTGCATGATTATGTACACAAACTGTTATTCATTGACACTCCTATTTGATCAACTGAATTTCTCTTGAATGGGAAGTCAGATTAAATAAATTATAGATTTCAGTCTTCGTGAAAGTCATTGTCACTATGTGTATTTACTGTGATAGAGCAATTTAGAATAACTATTTTTTAAATCATCTACTATGTGCAAGTCCCTGTTCATGCACTGCCTTTGTAATTGCGTCAATAATCTCAATGAGGTAAATACCATTACAGAAGCATCTCTACTTATAGTTAGGTTATGTCCTGATAAACTTATTGCAAGTCAAAAATATCACAAGTCAAAAATAGCATAACTCCTTGTGTATGACTGGTCTTGACAGCTTAGATGTTAGAGGGCTTCAAGCTTTTAGCTTTTAGAAGTTTATACACTGTATATATCTGCATTTCAATTTCTGTTGTTCTCCGTTACTTGGAAAAAAATATCCTGCCTTTTTCCTGTATTACCTGTTTACCATTTGTCTTTCTTTTCCTGGGTAAAGTCATTCCACATCCATAACTTTCCATGACAAAGGTTCCCACCGTGTATTTCACCACCACGTCTGCCCTGAGCTCCAATTTCAGATTACTCTTAGATGTTTTAACTCAAACTTTCCAGAGGCCAGAGTTTCCAAGTAACTTTCCTTCTCATGGCTAGTTAATTTCATTCTTTCTACCTACACTGATAGAACTTCTGTCCTGTCACCATAATCTAAATAACAGAAGGTAGTAGGGGGAGGTTATTTAGGGATGAGGAAAGTGATGAATTTGGTTAAGGTCAGATGTGGGTTACTTAAGGAGACATCTCCAATATGCAGTCACTGTAAAAATTTGGATATTGTACTAGAATTGTGGTTTTGAGAAACAGAAAATCTAAAAATGAAAAATGTATCTATTTTAATGAATTTTCTTATTTGTGATAATCTGGAAGATTCCCTTTCCCTCGTGACATTGCTGACTGTGATATTCAGTAATCTAAAAATCAGGGAATGCTTTAGTTAGAATTTTCCACAGTAGTCATTCAGTTTAATGATTTTACTTTTCATTTGAGAAAGCAAGGATCCAGAAAAGTGTGGTAACGTTTTCAACATTTAGAGCAAGGACTGCTTTTCAGGACTCTTTTCATTCAGTAGAGAGGGAAAGCCTCAGTGGCTCTTTTCACCAGCATTTCTATTATCTGTGATTGATTCAGCAGAACTATTACCTCTTCCTTCATCTCAGAGAGAGGACACTAGAGGCACCAATTTATCTGAAATTAAAGTAGAATCATTACATCATGATACCTTGATGTAATATTGGCAACTGAAAAGAAATGGAAGATAATGGTACTATCATCATCAAACAGAGAGAACACATTTTTCCTTCTGAGGCCTGGGGGACTGAGGCACTTGGGGAGACATGAAACTTTCATTCCGCTAAGGGAAACCATTTAGAAAATTGCCACTGAAATGCTCTTAAGGGTCCCTTAAGAGGTCTGCATGTGTTAATGTAGCTCTCAATCTGACCTAGGCCCAGAGAAGAACGGCAGTACTCTAAATTTAAAATTCAGGAATAGACTGGGCATGGTGGCTCACACCTGTAATCCCAGCACTTTGGGAGGCCGAAGAAGGTGGATCATTTGAGGTCAGGAATTTGGGACCAGCCTGACCAACATGGTGAAATTCTGTCTCTACTAAAAATACAAATAATACCCAGATGTGGTGGAATGCACCTGTAATTCCAGCTACTCAGGAGGCTGAGGCAGGAGAATTTCTTGAACCCGGGAGGTGGAAGTTGCAGTGAGCCAAGATTGTGCCACTGAACTCCAGCCTGGGTAACAGAACAAGACTCTATGTTTAAATAAATAAATAAATAAAATTCAGGAATAATAATAATGAAAATAGATACACTGCTCTAGCCATTTAAAAGTCCAGAACACATTGTTTTTGCTCTTCTGCATGTTCATATTGGCAGTAACAAGGTTAAATGAGGTTCCTTGTCTGTCTGTTAAACATGTGGGCATTCCCATTGGAACTCTGCCTAGGTGTTATAGAAATTTACCAGCTTAACTGTCTTGCTAAATATGGCCTACCATCAGGGATAAGAGGTTACAATTTGTAGTTTCCTAATATGAATGTAGCACACTGTGTCCTGTGTCTTACATGTGGGGGGTGTGTGTGTGTGCGAGTGTGTGTGTGTGTGTGTGAGAGAGAGAGAGAGAGAATATATCTCTATCTTTGTCTCTGGATTTCTCTGCTAGTGTGTGTGTGTGAGTGTGTGTGTGTGCACGCACGCACGTGCATCTGTAAGGACTAACAAAGTCATTCTGAAAATAAGAAAAGGTAGTATAGAATACAGGAAAAACATTTCTGTTTGTTGATCCAAATGATTTAGAGAGGAAGGGATTTGTAATTTCCAAATTAGTTATCCTTTTGGAAAAATAAACAAGTAGTTATTTTATTAAATGATATTTTAAAATAAAAGTATTTGGGCACATTACTGGCTATTGTATTTTCATAAAATTTCCAAAATGAAAACAATGTGATTCATGATATTTTTAAAAATTAAGTAACCAGAATTTTCTCGCATTTCCTAAGTGAATGTATCTAGGCAAATAATAAGATGATTTTTCATTGCTTCTAAATCTTCAATGGTTTGGCTCTTGTACTTATGTTAAAAAAGACATTATCTAGGGTAGTTTATAAGGCCTTATTATATGAATATGTTTATGTAACTAATATATCCCTCTAAACTATTCAAATAATTGTGTGGATTTGTATAGTGATATCAAAACTAACAACGTTTCTTTACATGTAAAGTTCATAACTACCGGTTGCAGTACAAGGAGCTCAAAAACAGTCCAAGAAACAAGTTCATTCAAGGAAAAGAAAGATTCTTAAGCAAACCTAATGTTTTTCGTTTAGAACACATGGTATAATGAAATAAGATTCAGAAAAGGCCTAGAAATGTATAAATATGATAATACATAGATTAATTGAAAATCAACAGCTAATTAGTATCATCTATTATTTGCTTTCTTTCCCTAATATACTTACAGTTTCCGTGAAAAATAAAATATTATGCTAATATCAAAAGCCAATCAAATAATGAGCTCCCATTAGTGTTCCATGGTTAGTCTCATTCCCCAATTTTCTTTAATCATTTACACATACACTTAAAGATTCCTTTATTCTTGGTTTATTTTCATTATGAACTCTGCACACTTTAAGATTTCCAATATTTAAAACAATTGATTAGAGGACTAACACTACCTGACTTCAAAACTTACTATAAAGCTAAAATAATTAATACAGTATGGTAGTGGCCAAAGAAGAGAGAAATAGGTCAATGTAGTAGAATACAGAGCCCAGAAATAGGCCTACATAAATAGAGTCAAGTAATTTTCGACAAAGTAGTATAGGTAGCACATGGAGAAAAAATAACCTTTTCAACAAATGGTGCTGGAACAAATGGACATCCATGTGGCAAAAAAAAAAAAAAAAAAAATTATCTAGACATAGGTTTTACACCCTTCATGAAAATTAACTCAAAGTGGATCATGGATCTAAATGTAAAATACAAAACTATAAAACTCCTAGAAGAAAACATAGGAGAAAACTTAGATAATCTTGGATTCGTAATACTTTTTAGATACCACACCAAAGGCACAGTCTATGAAATAAACAATTGATAACCCAGACTTCATTAAAATTTAAACTTCTGCTCTGTGAAAGACAATGTCAAAAGAACAAGAGAATGAGAAGACAAGCCAGAGACTGAAAGAAATGCATAAAAAGATGCATCTGATAGAGGCCTGTTATCCAAAATATACAAAGAACAATGTACAAAGTACTCAACAATAAGAAAGTCTTTGCTTTAATCTGACTTTTAAAATGGACTAAAGACCTTAAGAAACACTTCACCAAAAAGATGAAAAGAGAGCAAATAAGCATATGAAAAAGATGCTTCATGTCATATGTCCTCAGGGAAATGCAAACTAAAACAGCAGTGAGATACCACTATACATCTATAAGAATGACCAAAAATCTAGAACACTGACCACATCAGATGCTGATGAGGATGCAGAACAACAGGAACTCTCATTCATTGCTGGTAGGAATGCAAAATGGCACAGCCACTTTGGAAGACAACTAGCAGTTCCTTAAAAAACTAAACATATTCTTACCAAAGGATCCAGCAATCATATCCCTTGGTATTTACCCAAAAGAATTAAAAACTTACATTAGTGCAAAAATCTGCACACAGATGTTTATAACAGCTATATTCATAACTGCCAAAACTTGGAAGGAAATAGAATGTCCTTCAGTAGGTGAATGGATAAATAAACTGATTCATCCAGACAATGGAATATTATTCACCACTAAAAAGAAACTAGGCCAAACACCGTGAATCATGCCTGCAATCTCAGTGTTTTGGGAGGCTAAGGTGGAGGACTGCTTGACGCTAGCCCCATCTCTACTAATTAAAAAAATACAATAAAATTAGCTAGTCATGGTGGCACGTGCCTGTAGTCCCAGTTGCTCAAGAGACTGAGGTGGGAGGATTGCTTGAGCCCAGGAGTTTGGGGCTGCAGTGAGCTATGATTGTGCCATGCACTCCAGCCTGGGTGACAGAGGAAGACCTTATCTGTGAAAAACAAACAAACCGACCAATAAAATGTAACTAGCTATCAAGCCATAAATACGTACTAAGGAAGAGTAAATGCATATTACTTAGTGAAAGAAGCCAATCTGGAAAGGCTACATGTCTTATGATTCCAACTATATGACATTCTGGAAAGGTGAAACTATGGAGACAGTAAAAAGATCAGTGGTTTCCACAGGTTTGTGGGAGGAAGGGATGAGTAGACAGAGCATAGATGATTATTAGGGCAGGAAATGACTCTGTATAATACTAAAGGGGTCATTATACATTTGTCCAAACCCATAGAAGGTACAAGAGTGACCCCTAATGCAAACCATGGACTTTGGGCAATAACAAAGTGTCAATATAGATTCATCAATTGTAACTACACCAAAGCCACAATCTATGACATAAACAATTGATAGCCTCACAAATATTCCACTGCAGTATAGGATACTGATGATGGAGGAAGCTATGCGTGTGTGAGGGCAGTGGGTAAATGGGAAATCTCTGTATTTTCTGCTCAATGTTGCTATGAACCTAAAATTACTCTTTAAAAAGTCTATGAAAGATTTTTGGACTGTTTTTCTGATGTATTGTTCTACTTAATATGAAAAGAAATTTAATTAATGTAGTTCATGGAATGAACTTTTTAACCAGAGAGGTGATAAAAGTGGTTGGAAATTAACTATCATTAAATAAACAATTCATTTAGAAAATAACTGAAACTACAGACACTATCCCGAGATTTAGAATTGTAGAGTCTGTAAAAGGACACAAGCACAATAAATTTTTGTATCTATACCTGAAAATTGAAAGGGAAAAACATGTATAAGTGGAGTAATTATCATAGTCATCCAATTGATATCTTGCTTTGGTGACTGATTGATATATCATTTTCTGAGTAGACTACGTAGTGTCAAGGATAAGGAAGCTGCAGTGTATCAAAAGATGTGTCCAATGTTCACATGAGCCTGAAAGTTTATAGATGAGGAGCTGTCACCTTTAGACAACTTGACTAAATGTCACATTATTAAAGGAACTTAACTATTTAGCAACGTTCTCTTCTAATTATCGATTCCTGTGACCATAAGATAAATAAAAATTATTAAATGAAATGCTAGCATCTATTGAAATATTACTATTGGCCATTAAAAACATGTATTGCCATTCACATGGAATTATAGAACTCTCTAGAAAGCACATATAGGACAAGCCAAACTTTACTCTGAGTTTAAAATTTATGTTCTACCATCTCCTATTCATTCTATTTATGATCATTGGTCATAATTTTATTCATAATCAACCAACATGCAAAAGCCCTAATTGCGTGTACCTCTTTCATAACAAAGACCTTAACACAGTCAATTCTCCACACATGGGCCATGACCTTTAGTTATCACCCCAAAAAGCTACACCTGCACTAATGGCTTCAGCTATCTTATACAACTCTAAACTTGATCCACTAAACCTGATCTTTTTCTCTATATGAGACTTCAAACCTGGAATCCTCCTTATACAGCCAGTTTTCTAGCCTCTATATCACATTATTTCTACCTTACTGCTGCCAACCCCACAACTGATTTTTTAGTAATATTCTCATTTACTGACACCCATTGCTCCTTCTCTTTCAATCACATCTACTCATACAGTGTATTATGCTGAAAACAGCTTCTGAGGCTGATTCTTACAGTCTATCTCCAATTACTACTCTTATGCTACAGTGAGAGAGAATCTTCTTTTGGTTTAAGGTTATCCTTTCTCTTTTATCTTTTCTAGGAATTTATTCGCATTTCTGTAACATAAAGCTCTCTCTCAGAACCACTGTTGTCTTGTCTTTGTATACACACAAGCTTGATTTCCTCTACCTTAAAATAAAATAAAACAAAGCAAAATCATAATCTCTTCTTTCTGCACATAAACTGTCCTTCAAGCTACTGCCTTGTCTAACTGTTATAACCAAAGTATTTTTATCAGGCATGAGATAAATGAGATAATTCACAGGAGAGCTTAGCATGCCCAGCAAGTGGTAAACTTTCAGGGTAACGTTAGTCATTGCTTATATGACATTCTTATTTGTTACTATTAGCAATAATAGAGAAAAGCAGAGGTTTCTGGGTGCTGACAGGTATGAAGGCCTCATCTAGCCTGATGAGTAGCCAGTGAAGTCCTCCTGGAGGGGGTGACTCCTAACTTGAATTTATAAGGATGGATTAGTAGTAGTTAAAAGATAAAGAGTTTGTAAAGGGATTTGTGGGTCTTTTAAAATTATCATAATGCCTGGTGGGGCAGGAGGTGAGTAGGGTGTCAGCATTTAGAGGAGGGAACCGGGAATTCTACCTATCCTGCAGCTTAGGCAGTGCTGCACAAGTAAAGATTACCTAGGATTTGACATACACAGCATTTTGAAGTAAAGGAATTGCTGCACAAATGATGAGATTCTATAACATTTTGTTTGGAATTTAAACAAGTGTTGTTCAAAATTCCATAATATCCACTCCATTCTCAGTATTCGAGTGGCCAATACAACATAACTGTTTCAGTCTGAAGTACTCATTGTGATTCTACCTATGGGGACAAACTTACTAATTCATTGTGTCTTCTAGTGTAGTCTTGCCGGAATATAAATGTACATTATTCTATTATTCTTACTTTCCTGCTATTTATCTTATCTATAGGGGATTATATGTTTTTTGAATTTATTTGCATAGGTAGGTTTTATACGGTCTTAGTTCAAGATACTATAACAACCTGATATAAAGGAAAGTAATGCTGGTACTTTGGTGACACATTAACAACGGAAATGTGTTTCTCATAATGCTGGAGATTGGATGTTTGAGATCAGGGTACCCTCATGGTCAGGTTCTCATAAGGGCCCTTTCCTGGGTTGTAGACTGCCACTTTTTATCTGCATCTGCATATAAAAGAAAGAGAAAGAGAGCTCTCTGTGACCTCATTTATAAGGGCATTAATCCTACTTGTGAAAGCTCAAACCTCATGAACTAATTACCTCCTAAAAGTCCCACCGCCAAATGCTATTTCACTGGGGATTAAATTTTAATGTATGAAATTTAGTAGGCACAAGTATTCAGTTAATGACATATATTCTGTGTCTTTAATTTTAATTAATAAAGATGGTGTTGATATGTCTTATAAATAGAAGCATTGATCTGACAGATTTGAAAACGACTAAGTTATGTAGTCTTAAAGATATAATGGATTGACTATAGCCAACCTTGGTTAGTGATGACCCACAGAATTGTGGTGCATATTTTTTGACTCTGGAAATGATTTTTAAAACATAGGAGTATTTCAAAAGGTTTATTAAGATATTCTATTACATACAGCAAAACCACATAAGCTTGGGGAATCACAAATATTTATTAATTTAATCTCTGGTGCTAAGAGACTAAATGTTGGTGCTAAGAGACTAAATGATGACACTAGGCTTGTATATTCATTTTCTATTGCTGCTGCAACAGATTGCCACAAATTTAGTGGCTTAAAACAACATTAAATATTATACCATTGTAGATCAGCAGTCTGATGTGGTTCTCACTGGGTTAAATCAAGGTGTAGGCAGGCTGCATTTTTTTTCTGGAGTCTGTAGTGGGGGACTTGTTTCGTTGCATTTTCCAGGTACTAGAGGCTACCACATTCCTTGGCTTGTGACCCCCAGGAGAAATTTAAAATCTCACTTTGAATCACTCTGATCTAATTCTAGTCAGAGCTCCTCTGATTCTCCTCTTCTGCCTTCCTTGTTCACATTTAAGGTCCTTTGTGACTACACTGGGCCGGTATGGACAATCCAAGGTAATCTCCTTATTTTAAGGCCTGTTTTGATTTTCAACCATAATTGCCTCATCAACCTTAATTTCCTTTTGCCATGTTATCTAATATTTTCCTAGGTCCAGGGAGTAGGACATAGGAACCTTTCAGGGCAATATATTCAGCCTTATGAATGGATTGAATCCTTGAAGGTGTCAGCAGGACTGTGGCTTTAAATAGGCTACCCCAATCTATATCTTTCAATTAATATTCCAGAGGAATGTGGTGGAAGGATATTACATCTAAATGGCAGGCATATTTTGACACTTTGACCTTCCAAAAGGAGTTAACATGTCAACATGTAAAGGTTTATCATCTGCTATAAATCAATCTTTTACCAGGAAGAGAAATTCTCACATAATCTATTCTGTCATTGCACCACTTAAAAAACAGAAACAAAAAACAAAGACTATCATCTTTTCTTTTCCCCTCTTTTTATATAGATGCGCATTTCAGAGATTACTTACTACTTTTAATTTATCATTCAGCTTGATATGCTATACCTTCTCTTCCTCCAAACTATGAAAATATATAAATATTTCTGTATCTGGTATCTGAACCTTAGACTGAAATGTTCACAATTAAAAACCAAATTATAAATCAGCACTTATTCACTTTTTTGTTTGGCTCTTTTTAATTTTTGTAAGCTCTCACTACTACTATATTCTCCCCTTGATAATTTCACTCTTTGTTATTTAAGTATTAGGATCTTTGTGGGACCATGGTAGATACCTGCAGGAGACAGAAACATGACCAAAGGGAAAAGGAGAAGAGGTTCATTTACTGTGTGTCTCAAGAGACAAGGCATGGAGATTGGCCTTGAGCTATGTTGGTAAGGTGCAATTTATGAGGCAGTTTACAATCTAGAACTTGATGATGACTGTAGGAAAAATAAGACTTTGTACCTATAGCTTGGTATAAAGGAAAAAATACTGATCCAAGTCAGCTATTAAGTTTATTTGACTACCAATAAGATTACCTTTCCATTTGTCATTTGTAAACTTTGAGAATTAGACTAAATTTTTAGGATTTATTTAAGTTTAAAAATCTATAGCTTTATGCCTTACATTTGTTCTTTATTCAATAGTTCTGTGTATATTTAATTATTATACTTGATTTTATAAACAGATACTCATATGTTAATACAAATAATAAAGTTTGGTTTAAAAATATTACTTTTGATATGATAGGTTGTTTTAGGAAATTTGAAAATGTCATGAGATAACAATGATGACTTTTGCTTAAAATTAATTATAGATACTGATTAATCCCATCCAGGTGAGTGAAAGCCAGTATAGTAGACATATAACAGGTATTGCTTTTAATTTATTATATTATTTTTGCTTCTCTTCCCTCCAGTCTGAAAATAATAAAAGTATCTTACTTCCCTTTGCTCTTCTTTCTAGAGCAAAAGTGCCTGATTTGAATTCTAGTCATATTATATTTTAACTGTGTAGCTTTGGCCAAGTTTGTTAATTTCTCTATGCCTTCATTTTTTTTCATCTGTAAAATGGAGATATTAATATTATTTATTTTATAGAGTGTTATGAGAACTAAGTGGGTTAGTAAATGTAAAGCACTTAGAATGTAACCCTGACAAAGTGAATGCTCCGTACTGTTGAGCTATGATGATTCAGATGTCATGCAGTCTCTAAAATTGGCTTAAAGACAGTGTGACACTGTAAGATGTTTGCCTCACCACCTCCCACTCTTATCTAATACTTCCTGGAAACACTGGCATATAGTTGTGAACACACTGGAGAGGAGTTGACTAGGTGCATTTTTTTTTTCTCCACAGCAACAGGAAATAAACAGTATGTGCTGACTCCGAAGGCTTCACATGTTTCACGTCAGGCCTGAATCTAATGTCAGCTTATATTCACTTCAAAGAAGAGACTGCCTAATCGCTGCCTGGAATATGTTCCTAGCCTGGTGTTGACATCCCTAATACCCTCATTTGAGACCCTTACTATGGACCTCTGTCTTACTAAGTTGGCCTTCCATTAGACACCAATTATCCCAATTTGGCTTCTCAGAACACTGTGGTGGGTCATCTAAAAAGAGAACTAGAATAAACATTAGCAATGGCAACAAGCCATTTTCTTACCATCCCTGTGACAAAATATCCTTCCTTTCAGTTGTTTAAGTTTGCTTAACTCTGCTGTCATCAATCATAGTAAGCCAGGTTTGTAAGTCTCATCACTACTGTGAGTTCTAAGCATGTGTTCAAGAACAGTGAATTACGGATGGGATACAAAAGAATAGTGACACTACTTCCATACACCCTAATCTCTGGTTAATGTGATTTTGAAAATTACTAATAGTAATATCAACCTAGGCAACCATATCATTTTCTTAATTTTTTTCTTCAAATTCAGTTCAAAGAACAGATGAATTGCTTCGTATTTCTAAGTACATTTAAGGAAATAAAACTTCAAGTATAAGAAAAGCTACTTCATGAGGTAAGTTTTGTAATGTCAGAAAAGTTCTTGGCCGGACGCGGTGGCTCATGCCTGTAATCCCACCACTTTGGGGGGCCGAGACCGGCGGATCACGAGGTCAGGAGATCGAGACCATCCTCCTGGCTAACACGGTGAAAACCCCGTCTCTACTAAAAATACAAAAAAACTAGCGGGGGGTAGTGTCGGGCACCTGTAGTCCCAGCTACTCGGGAGGCTGAGGCAGGAGAATGGCGTGAACCCAGGAGGCGGAGCTTGCAGTGAACCGAAATTGCGCCACCGCACTCCAGCCTGGGCGACTGAGCAAGATTCCATCTCAAAAAAGAAAAAAAAAAAAGTTCTTATACAGCTTATTTTATAATTTGCATATATTTCTTAATATAGATGTTAAAATAACCAGAACCTTATGCTACCTAGATTTTTTAATGATATATTTATCCTGTAATGGATTATTATTTAAGGACTGGAGGCAAAATATTTTGTAAAATTGGAAATTATTTAGTATATAAATAATCAGAAATTTATGCTAGGCCTATAATTTTATATTTCTTACATTCCTATGAAAGTATGTTTTAAGTTACAAGATGTTTTTCAAATTGAATATATGATAATTTGTGAAACTAGTTTTATGTACATTTAGACAAATACAATATGACATAGTACAGATAATTCCCCATTTTGACATATTAAAATCACACCCTACCACCAACACCCAGCACTGATATCACCCATCTATTAAGCTTTCTGGATCATTCTAATCAGAAGAATTTCATCTTGCTCTAATTTCTAGCAATTCATGCATATGTAATTCATGATGCTATTAATATTATTTCCAGGTGTTTTTTTTTTCACCTATTAGATTGTAATAACCTTGAAAGCAAGAATAATTTTATTCATCTCCCACAATATTCTGATTGTACTAGCAGGTTCTTCTTTTTTTTTTTTTTTTTTTTTTTTTTTTTTTTTGAGACGGAGTCTCGCTCTGCCCGCCCAGGCTGGAGTGCAGTGGTGGCGGATCAGCTCACTGCAAGCTCCGCCCGCGTGTTCACGCCATTCTGCCTCAGCCACTCCCAAGTAGTTGGGACTACAGGCGCCCGCCACAGCGCCCAGCTGGTTTTTGTATTTTTAGTAGAGCGGGGTTTCACCGTGTTAGCCAGGATGGTCTCGATCTCCTGACCTTGTGATCGCCCGTCTCGGCCTCCCAAGTGCTGGGATTACAGGCTTGAGCCTTGACCCTAGCAGAGTTCTTCTACTTGGGCACTTCTAATTCAGTTCTTTTTATCATTTCACGCCTCCCACATCTGCAGTTACTTCACTCCATTGAATTCTTTTTTTTTTTTTTTTTGGACAGGTCTCCCTCTGTGCCCCAGGCTACAGGTGCAGTGGCGGATCTCATGCAGGCTCGCCTCCGGGTCACGCCATTCTCCTCAGTCGTCGGTTGACCTCCTTGACTAGCTTTTTGTATTTTTTAGTAGGGCAGGGGTTTCACCGTGTTAGCCAGGATGTCGATCTCTTGACCTCATGAATCATGTCTCACGACCTCCCCAAAGTGCTGGGATTACAGGCATAACCTTTTGGCCTCCATTGAATTCTTGAATCCAGCAAAGTCATCCATGGTGGTTAGAATCAACTTCTTCCAAATTTCTTTTAATGTTCATATTTTGACCTCCTCCCATCAATCAACAATGTTCTTAATGGCATCTAGGATGGTGAATCATAGGTTTACAATTTATTTTGCCCAGATTTAGCAGACGAATCACCATATATGGCAGCCATACTTCATAAATATATAAAAATATATTTTTAAAATCATAACACTTGAAAGTTGAAGATAGTCTTTGAAGCATGGGCTGCAGAATGAATGCTGTTTTAGCAGTCATGAAAACAGCATTAAATTAATCTCCTTGTACATCTTCATCAGAGCTTTTACGTCACTTGGTGCATTGTCAATGAGCAGTGAGATTTTGAAAGAAATCTTTTTTTCTGAGCATTAGGTCTCAAGAATGAGCTTAAAATATTTAGTAAACTATGTTGTAAACAACTGTGCTGATATCCAAGCTTTTCTATTTCATTTATAGAGCACAGGCAGAGTAGATTGAGCATAATTCTTAAGGACCTTAGAATTTTCCGGATAGTCAATGAGCATTGATTTCAACTTCAGTCACCAGCTACATTAACTCCTAAAAAGAGAGTCAGCCTGTTCTTTGAAGATTTAAACCAGGCATTGATTTTTCATCTCTAGCTATTAAATTCCTAGATGGCATTTTCCTCCAATAGAAAGATGTTTGGTCTACATTGAAAATATGTCGTTTAGTGTAGTCACCTTCATTCACCTTCATCAATTATCTTAGCTATACCTGAATAACTTACTGCAGCTTCTACCTTAGCACTTCTTGTGTCACCTTGTACTTTTCTGTTCTGGAGATGACTTCTTTCCTTAGACCTTATGAACCAACCTCTGCTAGCTTCAAACTTTTCTTCTGTAGCTTCGTCACTTCTCTCAGCCTTCACTGAATTGAATGGAGTAACTGCCTTGGTCTGGATTAGGATTTGGCTTAGGGAATGTTGTGGGTGGTTTGATCTTCTATCCGGAGCACTCAAACTTTCTCCATATCAATAACAAGGCTGTTTCTCTTTCTTATCACTCCTGTGTTCACTGAAGTAGCCTTTTTAATTTCCTTCAAGAATTTTTCCTTTGCATTCACAACTTGGCTGTTTGGCATAAGAAATCTAGCTTTTGGTCTGTTTTGGCCTTCAACATGCCTTTGTCACTAAGCTCAATCATTTCTAACTTTTGATTTAACGTGAGAGATGTGTGACTCTTTCACTGGAACACTTAGAGGCCATTGTGGAGTCATTAATTGGACTAATTAAAATATTGTTGTGTCTCAGGGAATAAGGAGTCCTTAACGAAGGGAGAGAGATGGAGAAAGAGCTGAGCTGATTGAGGGAGCAGTCAGAACACACACTTATTGATGAAGTTTGTCATCTTACATAGCATGGTTCATGGCACCTCAAAGCAGTTACATTAGATACATCAAAGATCACTGCTCACAGATCACCATAACAGATATAATAATAATGAAAAAGTTTGAAATATTATGAGTATTACCAAAATGTGACACCTGAAAGTGTCATATGAGCACATACTATTGTAAAAATGGCACCAATAGATTTGGTTGATGCAGAGTTGCAAAAATCTTAAATTTTTAAAAATTACGTTATCTGAGAAGCACAATATCATTAAGCCCAATAAAGAAAGGTATTCCTGAAAACTGTTCCAAATGTAATAGCTATATAACCTCGTTGTATTGTGGATAGGATATGAAAAATAAAATTTTATCATTCATATGCTTCCCTTTGGTCATATTCAATGGGCACGTTACATTTTATGACCAGTTGTAAGCAAGTTTTATTTTGTATATGCTATTGGGAATCTACTTATCTTACATTTATTAATTTTTACAAATTGTAATTTATAAGGGCAAATTCCATGTATTTTTCTCATAAAATTAATTTTATTTTGTTTGGAAACCTTATATAATGGCTTTTAAGAAATGCAAATTCTAAAAATACATCTTATAATGTAAATATTTTTTTTTCAGGAAACTCTTAATCATTTTTAAAATACTACTGCAAATGTAATTTCCTAAGGCCAAATGTCAACAGTCAATAATAATAGATATCTTAAATCAATCATCTCAACATTTTCAAGCCTCATAGATCTTTTTTTAAGTATATAGTGAATGGGATGACATTAGGGGAGCAATTTGCAAGTCTATTTCTGGAAGACACTATTCATGGTAGTAGCACATAGACCATTTTGTCCTCTTCTGTTGGTTTTGGTTCTCTGACCAAATGACAACATTTATAAAGTAAATGTACAAAAAAGTGAGCAAAAAAGAATAGTGTTATAGTGTTTTTTAACAATTTTTTTGGGGGGGATTATTGGAAAACCCTCCTCAGGAAAATAAATAAATGAAGTGAATTCATAGCTGTATTTGCACTAGACACTACTAGCAATGGGATTTTGGTAGCAGAAAATGCAGTTTGCCTAACGAGACAATATCTTAGTCAGCCTGGAGGTTGAATTAGAAGAGGGCTTTCATAATGATGTTCAGATTTTTGAACTGCAGTGGTGCCTATGTTTCTTACTAAGTTGTTTGGAGAAGAAGAGCAGAAAAGAGTAATAGATTTAGAAGAAAATGATGAGTTTAATGTTAAATATGTTTAAGCTGAGGTCCTTTGAATAAATTTGAATAGAGACATTTATATGCATAGATAATATTCTATTATGTACGTAGAAATTTCTTAAAACAAGTAAGTTTCTATCATCAACCTTCCAAGCATGAATTTCTGTATACCAAAAATATTTTGTACAGCAAGGCAAAACAAATGCTAATGCAGGTGTTTGCTCAAATGTTATGTTTCAATAGATCCTTTCCTGACTACTTTAAAAAAAAATGAAATGCTCCTTCCTACCCACACACTTCCTATTCTGCATTTTCTGCATGTTTTCTCCATATCACAAATCACAATGACATTTAATATATTGAACTTATTTTTTATCTCTTTTTCCTATCCACACCACTACGAAGTCCCTCCATTAAGGTAAGGGCTTGTGTTCAATGCTGTATGCTCAATAGCTAAATTGGTGCCAGTACATGCTCACAATTTTGTTGAACAAGTTAATGAATACAGAGTCAATCATTAGTTCCTGAAATTCTGTATCACCAATTTTTTATGTATGGTAAGACTGTTTTACTATTAGAAGAGAATAAACATATTTCCCCAGTTTAAAAAAGAAAAGTAATATGATTATATCACTCTCAATCTTGACTATACACCAGGCTAAAATGCAACTGTTGTATGTTCACATATACAAAAACACAGCCACACTTCTTTTATCTTTTTAAAAGTCATTTATAGACATTTTCCATGTGTGTGAATCCTTAATATTATTAGCCCTGAACAGATTGCACTATATCCAAGTTAATTCTCTTTAAAGTACTTTGAGCATTCCTGAAAGAATGAAGATTTATGGTCAAGTAATGGACTAAGCATAAAAATACCAGAGAGAATATGAAAGGACAATAAGAAATGCTTCTCATAAGTCTGATGCAATTCTGTAATTTGATTTATTAGATATTTCATTCCTCAGGGTTAAGTTCTGATTTAAAATCCTTTAGAATGAAAATGCCTGTTGAAGGGTATATATTTTTTACTTATCCTTTGGTATTAATAAGTTATCAAAGCAATTTCTACAGTGGAGGCTGAAAGGAGGATAACAATAGATATAATGTCTACAAATGAATGGAGAGAAGTGTGGAAGATATATCACTGCTTAGAAACCATCAGACTCTCTGTTATGATTGGATTGGATCTAACAGCACAGTGTCTAAAGAGAAAGGACACAGAATGCTTTCAAATTCATTTATAAACAAAATGTCAATGGTCATAACTTATACTGACTTTTAAAATTTTTTTATTATTTTTTTTGAGATGGAGTTTCACTCATGTTGCCCAGGCTGGAGTGCAATGACGTGATCTTGGCTCACTGCAACCTCTGCGTCCCAGGTTCAGGCAATTCTCCTGCCTCAGCTTCCCAAGTAGTTGGGATTACAGGCATGTGCCACCATGCCTGGCTAATTTTTTATATTTAGTAGAGATGTGGTTTCACCATATTGGGCAGGCTGGTCTCAAACTACTGACCTCAGGTGATCCACCTGCCCTGGCCTCCCAAAGTGCTGGGATTACAGGTGTGAGCCACTGTGTCCGGCCTCATATTGACTTTAAAATAAAGACCTTTGTTATAATCTATAGTAAATATCCTGAGTAGAGCAGGTATGGAGCTAATTAATTTCATAACTCAGAATTCCCATGAAGCATCCAGGTTCTTTGATGACATCTTTCATTCCCACCATTCTTAGCTTGTCTATTTTGGTGTTTCATCTAGCTTGCCCCAACTCACAACATTGTATAGCAACTCCAGTTCGCATGTCCAGATAATAAAATATCCAGAAGAAAAGAGAAAAACAGCTTGTTCTCTGTTTCTCTTTTAAAGAGTCAGAAAATATCTCCAAGAAGAAACCATGAAACTTACCCCTACATACCCAATTTTACACCAATCATTGTCAGGGGGAGTGGGATTACTGGGTTTGTTTACTAATCTGGATTTACTTGAATCACATGGGTACTAGTGGACACACCAACAAAGTAATCATCTGTATGTCATTAGGAAGGAAAGAGGAAGCGACCATAATTGGACAACCTATTATGCCTGCTAGAGGAACCAAAAAGAGCATTAGAAACTAGGTATATTTAATTAAACCAATGTAGATATGGAAGAAGTCAAAAATGGGAAATAGCATGAATTGTACTTTGCACTATTTTATTCAACAGTGCAATCATATCAGATATTAAATTATCAAGTGAGCAATATTATCCATAATCCTCATAAGTGTTTATTTCAGTAGTATGAAATATGAGCATGATAGAAAAGAAAAAGTTACTTGTCACAAGAGCAAATTGTCACAAAAGAATTTTAAATTCCCCAGCAGATTTTTACATGTGAGATTTCTTTGTATATTTGTGTTGGAAGCATCTAATTCTAGAATGAGGATAATAATAAGGAATTAATACTCTATTAATCTACTTATCCATATTACTGACAGTTTTACTCTTTTTAAAAGTAAGACACTAACAATGTTAGGTGTGTTTTGTTTACTTTTCAAAATTTTGTTTCTAGACCAGATCAACTATCCAGTTTAAAAATTAGGTTGGATACAATGTAGGTATAAAAGTTAGTCAAATGATCTGAGTAATGTTTTAGATATTGAGTATTAAAGATATTTAGCCTTTAATTCTGTGTCCTCTGTATAAACCAGGAAAGCAGCAAAATAGCTTGTCTTATCAGTGTTTTAATTATTGCTTTGCTGAAGTTTCTCTCCCAGATGGTAAGGGTGAAAAGGTCATTGCTAAAAGACTTTTAATAATCAATTGATCAATTGGCCTGCCTAATAAACATAGAGATGATAAGGTGAAAAAAGAAATGCGTCAGTTGATTCCATGTTCCAGATGATATGGACTCTAGAAAAATGTGTAATAAAAGAAACATAAGCAGAGGCATCAGAAGAATCTACATGAGATTTTAAAGATGCAATAAAAATGCCTTAGAGGTAGGGGAAATAGAAAAAGAAAGCGAGGGAGGAAGAAAGGAGGAGAAGAAGGAAGAGAGAGAATATCATATTAAATTAAATATGGATAAAAGATGTTCATGGTGACATAATTTTAAAAATATAGCTTTGGTAAGTAAAAATAGCAATAGGAATTCTTCAGTGTACACTAACATTTCATGATATTAATTTTAGATCACCTGTTTGGCAAATACCTACAAATTTTTTACTTCAATCTTTTGGTAGCTTTTAGTCAAATCTGTCTAGAAGGTTTGTGCTTAAACTAGGTTATCCCATCAAGTTAAATATCTTACTCATCTCCTGTATGTTAAAATATACTAGCATGAGAATTTATGTTATATTCTTGGCACCAAATCATAGGATGATGAGGAGGATGAGGATGAGGAGGATGATGATGATAATGATGCCCACACAATCTACTTGTAAAAATATAGATTAATTAAAATTGTACTAATTTTACACTTTAAACTATATTAAGTTTAGTTTAAATTAGATATAAAGTTATATCCTGAATGTTAAAAAAATGGATGTTTGAATTTTATAAAAACAGATAAAGACTAAGAATATTAAATAAATCTTATATTAGTTAAGAACTATATAGAGAGCAGTTCTTATTTCTTTTATAATATTAATAACTAAAACAGTAATTGAGATTAAATTAAATTGATTAATTAAATAGAACTTTAAACATGGTGAAATGTTACACCCTAAAGTTCCAAAGAGTAAACTCACAGAAGTCTTGAGGTTTAACATATCAAACAAACTTTCAGCCATATGTAACTGTTTTATTTCTGAATTTCTCAAAAGAATTTTTAAAATATAAATCTTTCTACATGGTTAAAACCTTTAGTATTACATTTAGAGGAGGAAAAGTAATAACTTTTCCTTATCTACAACAAGGTTCATGGGTAATTCCCTTATCACAAAAAAAGATTAATAAGAGAAAAATAAAGCATATATAAGTTTTATGTGACATCAAAACCTATAGAAATGAAGAACAAGAGACCCAGGGAAAATAGTATATTTTAATGGACAATCATGTAGAAGTATGATTGGAGGACAAAAGGGTATGATCTAAAGGTCATTAGCTGGGGGTAACTTAGCAAGGTCTGTCTGTTCAGATTCTTTCCTGTGTCTCTATGTGACATTCCTTCCCTCTGGGTGTAGGGCAGGACACCAGTCATAAAAAGATCTCCGGGGGAGTGGGAAGGATACTGTCAGAGAGTGACCTTTCTAGGTTTTATGACCTGCTTCAGGGAGAAAGGGGTGAGGGGAATTTCAGTTTCTGAGCCTTAGTTCAGGAGAGAAAGGGTGGGAAAACATCAGAGACCTTTCAACTTCTCTGGTTTTATCAGTTTCTTTCCGTTTAAAATACTTAGCATGTCAAGATCCCATATTTTATTGTATTGTTTTCTGAGCCCCGACATACCTAATTGTAAAATAAAGTTACTTTTAAAAAAATAACCTAGTGTTTTGAATAAGTAAACAATTCTTCCATTGTCATGACGCCTCTTCTAAGATTTTAAAGCACACTTTAAAATATAATGAGTGTTAATTTTTTTTGCTTACCAATTTAACGGATAACAGAATAAAAAATGATTGATTTTTAAAACTAGTAACAGTCATTAACATTTAATGAAATTTTACTCTGTGCTGAGAAATCTACTTTACACATATTAAATAATTTAATCTTCACAATAATTGAGTTAAACACTATTAGTATGTCCATTAAATGATGAAGAAACTAAGGCACAGAGAATTATTGTGGGACCAGTTCTATTTCATTCCGATTTATTATGCTTTTTTCCAAATTTTGCACTTTACAATCCTAAAAATTGATGTGATCAGAAAATTTAACCAAGGTCCTGTAGCTTTTCTGAATCATCTAAAGAAGATTAGATTGTGTTAATGAGACAGTCTTCTTTATTAAGATAGAGAGTCTACAAATTATTAAATATTTTTAAAGATAAAACTTTGAGCTCAGGGTAATTTATGGATTTTTTAACCTGATGATCATAACATTTGCTCAAGAAAGAGAAAATACTCTTAATATGTTTTTAAATATATGATTACAAATGTTACTGATGACTAAAATAGGGAAAATAGCCAATACAAAAACAAAACAAAAATCCTGGCTGCACATGAGTAGAGTGGAAAGACTTATTATATGTGAAGCTAATACCTGTTTTATGTCTTTACTAACACTATAATTTTGAGCAAGTTCTTAGTGAAAACTTTAGCTACCATAGATAGCTGTTTGTGTGTGTGTGTGTTACTTTACATATGAAAGTAAGAGAGAGGTGTTACACATTTTACAAGCAAAAGGCACAGCCTTTAAGAATCATGCCAAGGAGGCTGAATCCAAAATCCCGGTATGTTTTAAAAACTTTCCAGGGACAGTTAAAATGGCCATTCAAGTGAAGGGTCGGAGTTAGGACTCAATTTTACCCTCATTTGGTTGGCAGGCACTGTGTTAGATGAGGACTATTGTTTGGTCAATATTTTCAAAAGGACACTTCAAATTCAGTCTTTTTAAGAAACTATGTTTTTCCTGCCACTATGTTTTATTATTATTATTATTATTATATTATTATTATTATTATTATTATTATACTTTAAGTTCTAGGGTACATGTGCATAACGTGCAGGTTTGTTACATATGTATACTTGTGCCATGTTGGTGTGCTGCACCCATCAACTCGTCAGCACCCATCAACTCGTCATTTACATCACTTCATGTCTAAAACACCAAAAGCAACGGCAACAAAAGCCAAAATTGACAAATGGGATCTAGTTAAACTAAAGAGCTTCTGCACAGCAAAAGAAACTACCATCAGAGTGAACAGGCAACCTACAGAATGGGAGAAAATTTTTCCAATCTACTCATCAGACAAAGGGCTAATATCCAGAACCTACAAAGAACTCAAACAAATTTACAAGAAAAAAAACAAACAACCCCATCAAAAAGTGGGCAAAGGATATGAACAGACATGTCTCAAAAGAAGACATTCATACAGCCAACAGACACATGAAAAAATGCTCATCATCACTGGCCATCAGAGAAATGCAAATCAAAACCACAATGAGATACCATCTCACAGGTGCTGTGAGATGGATGTGGAGAAATAGGAACACTTTTACACTGTTGGTGGGATTGTAAACTAGTTCAACCATTATGGAAAACAGTATGGTGGTTCCTCAAGGATCTAGAACTAGAAGTATCATATGACCCAGCCATCCCATTACTGGGTATATACCCAAAGGATTATAAATCATGCTGCTATAAAGACACATGCACACGTATGTTTATTGCGGGACTATTCACAATAGCAAAGACTTGGAATCAACCCAAATGCCACTATGTTTTTGAACTGTATATAACTGTGTGTGTGTGTGTATAACCTAAAATGCCCTCTCCTTTTCACTGTCTGTGTTTAGTTAACTTGCGTTAATCTTTAAGCTTTTGTTCTGCATGTCAACATTTAGCTCTGCAAGCAGCTCAGTACTATTCACTTTCAGCTCTATACTCCTGCAGCTCCTTCCTTTTTTATGGATATTCCTCGCTGCATTTTCATCCTGTAAGAAAGTTTCTTGTTTCCTACCAATCACCTTACCATGGGAAAGGGATATTCTTTGTTTGGTGTTGTATTAGCAGAGCCAGGAACAATTTCTGGCACAAAGTAGGTGTCAAATAATTTTTGGAGAAGAAAAGGAGGTAGAAAAGAAGACAAAAAGAAAGAAAAATCTGTGATGCTGGCAGATGAATAAATTTCCATTCAATTGATACATCTTAATTCCATTCTTAATTAGTTCATCTTAATTTTCTTACTTCTTTTGTATGTTATAAATAATTTTAAAACCAATTAAGTGAAATTCCCCTATGTATTGACAACAATATTATTAAGTTATAAAACATTTCATGAACTTGAAGTGGACAAACTTGAAGCAACTCAATTCCTCTGGAAGGAATACCTATGTATTTTCTTATTCTGTAACATATATCAGAGAGAAAGTAACAGTGAGGGGAACAGACTGACCCTTTTACTTCATGTGTATAGCTCACGTAATACTGACTTGTCCTTGTTCAAAGCTTTCTGCTTTTATAAAGCTTCCTGCTTTTGTAAAGCTTCTATTAGTTGCACAAGAAGCCATATGAGAGATTTTGCTTAGGCATTTTCCTCATAGGGAGGAATCCATCCCAGAGTGCAGAAGGGCTAATCTTCCAGAAAACCATTGTGCAGGATCATTTCACTTAGGTATGGGGACCTGTAGACAAGGGAGGCTTTTATTTTAGTTTGTCTCCATTTTCCTCTCATTTTATTCTTATTTTTCTTTCCTCTTTTGTTTTCTCTTTGAAAAAAATTACTATCAATTTCCATTTGTGATCATGGCTTTGTATTTTCTCAGCATATAAACTCTCTTGATATTCTGGATTTTGATGTATAAAGCTGCAGCTGCCCTTTGATATGAGGCATTAAATGATGCAAAATTTAATATTCTAACTTAAAATATATGGAAATATAATTATGACCTAAATGAAAAATACTATATTCTCAAATAGTGAAATAGTAAACTAGTAATAAAAAGTATTGAGTAACAAAAAATGAATATTTGATACTTTTAGACTACAAATATGGGAGAGTAATGACAAGAAAGTGATATTATTTTAAATAAAATACCTTTCCTAAATTAAGTTAATTAGACCTACCTCAACCTAAAAAAGTGACAACCCGTTATAGAGTTTAAAAAAGGAAATAAAAATATGAATATAATTAAGGTGGTATTATACTGATCAGTGCTAATAGAGTCGCAGAATAGTAGAGATGAGAAAAATTCAGTAATTCCATTCTTAGAAATATAAAATAAATTCTGGCATCTGTTGGAGAGAGAATGATATTGATCTTCTGTGAGAGAACTACTCAATTTAAGAGAAACATGACTAATTAGCAGTATTCAGATTTTGTGGTTTATACATAAATCATTATACCACCATCTCAAGTTACTCTGAGAACACATTTCAATGTTATTTTGTTGCCAAAATGAGGATATTCTTCAAAGTAATTTTCTCTCAAAACTGCATCTTGTTCAATTAAGTCAATCTCTAAACCATGAGAATATTAACAAATAGAACACTTTATTATTATTATTATTATTGTTGTTGTTGTTGTTGTTTTGAGACAGGGTCTCATTCTGTTGTCCTTGCTGAGTGCAGTGGTGCGATCATGGGTCACTGCAGCTTCAACCTCCAGGGAACAAACCATCCTCCCACCTCAGCCTCCCATGTGTCACCATACCCAGCTAATTTTTTGATTTTTTGTAGAGGTGAGTCTCTCTGTGTTGCCCAGGCTGGTCTCGAACTCCGGGGCTTAAGCGATCGTCCTGCCTCAGCCTCCCAAAATGCTGGGATTACAGGTGCAAGCCACTATGCCAGGCCCGAATGCTTAATTATTTTTACCACTCTTTTATAATATCACAATAAAGTTGACTCCTATGCTTACAAGTTGTAACTACCCAAAGGCACAGACTTTTCCATTAAAATATTGTTTAATAGTGGAACAGGCATGATTATACATGCAAATATATTCTATAGGGAAATGTTAGTGTGTGTTGGAGGTTTTTAAGGCCACGCAAGGCTACAGGGTGAGTTGAGCCTGCTATGCACTAGGAAAGATGGCAGCTTAATGATGACACTTCCTCCATTCATTGCTCCCACTGGTTTCTGCCTATAAAAAAATCTATAGTGAATTTGAAATCATTACCTTGAAAGAACATTTGGGAATACAGTGTAGATTTAGTGAGATCAAAGGAAAAATATCCACCATGTTTATCATTACTCATGAGTTTATTGGTCATTTCCATTGGTCCAGACCTTAAATCTGACAGTTGAATTTTAATTTACCTTTTCATTGCTTTTTCTCTGATATCTTCTTCCCATGATGAATTTCAGTTTAATTCAATTTGACAAAAACACAAAGATTCTTGTGACAAGATAATTATTTGGGGCTATTTTATAAAGATATTTTCAGTTTACAGGGCAGAGGAAAAAAGGAAACTGTTAACAAACACAAATTTGTAGCTCCAGTGTGCCCAACGAATCCCTTTATGCTTTCTTTCTGCTGTCTTTTCTTTCCTTCCCTTCTGAGACAGATTAATAACAGATGTAATTCAGGCTGCCAGCTACTCCTTCTTTATTTGAGATTATTCCTTTTTATCATCTCATGTTCCTTGCTCCTGACAATTATGGAAAGCTTATGTTAATATCAGATTGTCTATAAAATATAATTCTTTATAGAAATGAAGATAATGGTGGAAGTATTTGCTCTTATAAAATAAGACTGGCATAAAGGAATGCATAGTTAGAGTAAAATTGTTTTAAGAGTCTACCCTTAAAACAGTCATGGAAATATACATTGACTTTTCTGTGTGTTCATGACACTTTTAGGAGGATAGGCATTTAGAGTTGTAGGTAAAAGCTTCCTACTTTGGGAGGCCAAGGCGGGCAGATCACAAGGTCAGGAGATCGAGACCATCCTGGTTAACACAGTGAAACCCCATCTCTACTAAAGTAGCTGGGCGCGATAGTCCCAAATACTGGAGAGGCTGAGGCAGGAGAATGGCGTGAACTCAGGAGGTGAAGCTTGCAGAGAGCCGAGATTGTGCCACTGCACTCCAGCCTGGGTGACAGAGCGAGACTCCGTCTCAAAAAAAAAAAAAAAAAAAAAAAAAAGCTTCCTAAAAGTTCACCCACATTTAATTTCTTTGTTTACATTATTTTTACTTAGTGGGAGATAAAGTTTGTGAGGTATCAGGATGGGATTAGTCATTTAAATTACCTTTGTGGAGCAGAATGAAGTGACATTAACTCAGTGTTTTAAGTTTTCATTACTTAACAAATTACATTTTGTCAAGAAGAATTTTATGACATTTATGATTCGGTCTGAGGATGTAGATGGTAATAATTAGGCTACTAGTTTTGCTCAGGTGTCATATGTCACCTCAGTTGTAAGTTCACAACTGCAAGGTTGCTCTAACCTATGAGTATAGTTGGAAGAACTAGTATCAAATCAAAATGAAACTGACATAGACAGAAGTTGGAGAAGAAAGCTCTTCAAAAATAGGAAGTGGACTTATATATAATTAATCTAAAGGGCCCAATATTTGATGGCAACCTCGGTTACACTTCCATCTCTGTGAATTCAGAGCTACATATTTGTTATGTTACTCCCCTTTTTTGGGACTCAGATTTTTCATCTGTAAATGATCAAAATGTAGGGTTATTGGGTGAATTAGACAAAATGTTTGTAAGACACCTTATAAAAAGTGTCATATATGATGAGTATTCATTAAATCATTTCTATAAATTCACAAAAAGAGGCTGAATAAATTTAACATTTTCAACATTGTGTTTATCAGTTATGTGAAGTGTTGTTAGAATTATTTCAGAAATAATTTACATTATCTTAATTTTCTGATATGAGAACATTTAACAGTTTTTTCTTAATGTAGGAATTCCATTGTAAGTCTTATACTTGTAAATCTTATATCACTTTCAACATATTGTTCAGTTCATAAATGAAATGATATAGGGATTCCACTATATATGTTTTTTATTTTATTTTGTTTATTTATTTTTTAAGATGGAGTCTCACTTTTGTCCTCCAGGCTGGATTGCAGCGGCATGATATGGGCTCACTGCAACCCCTGCCTCCCAAGTTCAAGTGATTCTCCTGCCTCACCCTCCCGAGTAGCTGGAATTACAGGCACCTGCCACCACATCGGCTGATTTTTTTGTAATTTTAGTAGAGACAGGGTTTCACCTTGTTGGCCAGGCTCATCTTGAACTCCTGACATCAGGTGATCCACCCACTTCGGCCTCCCAAAGTGCTGGGATTACAGGAATGAACCACTGCACCCAGACTTCACTATATATTTTAAATTCAATACATATATTCACCATAAAAAAGAAAGATAAATCTAGGTATGACAAATATTAAATTTATCTTAGGTTTATTAAGGGATTGTTTCAAAACAAAACATCAAAATGTTTAAAATTTGTTTATATGAATTTATTTCTACAAGCAAAACTATGTCTCAGTACAGAATTCTCCGATTCAGTTTTATGCTAAATATGTCCTTTCTTCAAGTTCTAGTTTTAAATGGTCCATCACCTATCCTATATATTTTGCTTAATTCAAACAAATGTTGCCTTTTACTATTTGTCCATTCTGAGAACAGAGTGTCAGTCTTGGTGTTAGGAAACCATTTAATTTACATGAAGTATCATCTATTCAAGAGAGTTTTGCGTACATTTGTTAAGCTATTTTTATTCTGAAGTGACCTGTAGAAAGAAAAAGTGGCAATTCTGCTTTTAGTCTTTTTATCACTTCCACTTTGACAGTTCTCACATTCTTAATATTCTAAATCACAGGATTCATCTCAAGGAAATTATCTTTGTGACTGTTATTTTTACCCAGATATTCATTCATAGCTTCTTATTGGTGTTTGTATATGTGTCTTTCTGTGTGTACATATTTGTGTATAAAATTTACCTAAGTATTCTTTTAGTTTATTTTTTGTTTTTTTTTGTTTTTTTTTTAATTTATTTTATTATTATTATACTTTAAGTTGTGGGTACATGTGCATAACATGCAGGTTTGTTTCATATGTATACTTGTGCCATGTTAGTCTGGTTGCACCCATCAACTCGTCATTTACATCAGGTATAACTCCCAATGCAATCCTCCCTCCCCCCTCCCCCATGATAGGCCCCTCCGGTGTGTGACGTTCCCTTCCTGAGTCCAAGTGATCTGTTGTTCAGTTTGCCCATGAGTGAGAACATGCGGTGTTTGGTTTGTCCTTGTGATAGTTTGCTAAGAATGATGGTTTCCAGCTGCATCCATGTCCCTACAAAGGACGAAACTCATCCTTTTTTATGGCTGCTAGTATTCCATGGTGTATATGTGCCACACATTTTCTTAATCCAATCTGTCACTGATGGACATTTGGGTTGATTCCAAGTTCATATTATGAATAGTGCTGCAATAAAACATACGGTGCATGTGTCTTTATATAGCATATATAATCCTTGGGTATATCCCCAGTAATGGGATGGTTGGGTCATATACATCTAGTTTAGATCCTTGAGGAATCGCCATACTGTTTTCCATAATGGTTGAACTAGTTTACAATCCCACCAACAGTGTAAAAGTGTTCCTATTTCTCCACATCCTCCCATGTTCCGTTGTTTCCTTGACTTTTAATGATTGCCATTCTAACTGGTGTGTGAGATGGTATCTCATTGTGGTTTTGATTTGCATTTTGATGCACAGTGATGAGGAGCATTTTTTCATATGTCTGTTGGCTGTATGAATGTCTTCTTTGTTTCACTGTTCATATCCTTTGCCCAATTTTTGATGGGGTTGTTTGTTTTTTCTTGTAAATTTGTTTGAGTTCTTTGTAGGTTCTGGATATTAGCCTTGTCAGATGAGTAGATTGCAAAAAATTTTCTCCCATTCTGTAGGTTGCCTGTTCACTCTGATGGTAGTTTCTTTTGCTGTGCAGAAGCTCTTTAGTTTAATTAGGATCCCATTTGTCAATTTTAGCTTTGCTGCCGTTGCTTTTGGTGTTTTAGACATGAAGTCTTTGCCCAAAATGTCCTGTTCTGCCTGTCTCAAACCGTTATCAGGATGCTTCTCACCACTCCTATTCAACATAGTGTTGGAAGTTCTTGGCTAGGCAATTAGGCAAGAGAAAGGAATCAGGGTATTCAGTTAGGAAAAAGAAGAAGTCAAATTGTCCCTGTTTGCAGATGACATGATTGTGAGCATTTAGAAAACCCCATTGTCTCAGCCTCAAAATCTCTAAGCTGATAAGCAACTCAGCAAAGTCTCAGGATACAAAATTAATGTGCAAATACAAGCATTCTTATACACCAATAACAGACAAACAGAGCCAAATCACATGAATGAACTTCCATTCACAATTGCTTCAAAGAGAATCAAATACCTAGGGAATCCAACTTACAACGGATGTAAAGGACCTCTTCAAGGAGAATCCACAAACCACTGCTCAGTGAAATAAAAGAGGACACAAACAAATGGAAGAACATACCATGCTCATGGATAGGAAAAATCAATATCGTGAAAATGGCCATACTGCCCAAGGTAATTTAGATTCAATGCCATCCCCATCGGCTGTCACAATGAGTTTCTTCACAGAATTGGAAAAAAACTCCTTTAAAGCTCATTATATGGAACCAAAAAAGAGCCCGTGATTCCAAGCATATTATCAACTTCTAAGTCAAAAGAACAAAGCTGGAGGCATCACGCCACCTTGACTTCAAACTATACTACAAGGCTACAGTAACCAAAACAGCATGGTACTGGTACCAAAACAGAGATATAGACCAATGGAACAGAACAGAGTCCTCAGAAATAATACCACACACATCTACAGCCATCTGGGATTTTGACAACAGTAAGAAATGGGGAAAAGGATTCCCATTTAATAAATGGTGCTGGGAAATTGGCTAGCCATAAGTAGAAAGCTGAAACTGATCCTTTCCTTACCTCTTATATTTTGCTTTTTGTTTGTTTGTTTGTTTTGGCCAATCTGGTTTCAAAACCACTGGGCTCATGACGTCCTTCCAGCTTCCAAAGTGTTGGGATTACAGGCATGGGCCACTGCGCCCAGCTAGAATTTGCCTAAATTTTAAATCAAGAGATTTTTCTAGGGTTTTTCTGATACCATTCTGCTGTTGGATATCAAGAGAAAGATATTAGGAAAACACACTTTGGTAAATTAGGAAGGTATGACAGGTATATACACAAAGCATTATGAAACCACAAAATATGTAGACAGAAATACCATTCCGATGTTAACCTTCCAGAATTAGTGTCAAACTCCACAGGTTTAAAGACATGACCACCAAGAAAACTGTTATCACTTCAAATGCCAGCCACAGAGTCACCACAGCCTACCTGTAATTTTTCTGACTGACTACAAATATGGTAGCCTCTCATGACCCATTTCCTCCAGTTGGATAATACTTCATAATTGGAATGATTCATAGAAGTGAAGAGAGCACTATACTTATGATTACAGTTTTATTATAAAGAATAAAAACCAGGACCAGCCAAATGCAAAGTCTTAAACACAAAGCTTCCAAGCCTTCCCCTCATGGAATTAGAGTGCATCACCCTCCCAGCACATTGATGTGTTCACTATCCAGGGAAGTTTCAATGTCCAGAGTTCGGATTTTGTTATGTAGATATGATTAATCAATCACTGAGTATGTGATTGAACTCAGTCTCTAACCCAGTCCTCTCCGTCGGGGTCAGGCTGACTCAAAGCCCCAATTTTCTAATCACATTATTGATCATTCCAGCGACTGGCCCCCCATCCTGAGATATCTCCCTTAAAGAAACTCAGGTGTAATCTGCTAAGGCCTATAAATAACAAAGAGACTCCTCTTACCTGTTTGTTTGTTTTTTTTTTCTTTTTTTCCCAGCAGCCAGGGACAAAAGCCAGTCAAATTTTTTACTATACAATGTTAAATATAAAATTAAGTATTTTAGTAATACACATTTTCTCTTTTTGCTACCCACTAAAAGCCTGATTTAAAAAAATATTTTAGCCTTTGAAGAATGACTTTAGAAATCAACTTAAGTGTGCCATAATAGTATTGAACTTTTTGGTAGTACAAGTCCTCTAAATTGACTGCATTTGTTTAAGATGAATTGGAAATTTTAATCAAATTATTCAATAGATAATGTGCCAAGAAATCACACTCAGGAGGATTCAATGAATATAAATTATTTTTTAAAAAAGCATGCAAAGAGGAAAACATAAAGATTTCCTATAAAATTAAATATCAACTAAACATATTAAATTACCATAAGCTTAAAAGCTTTGGAATATCTTGATTTGAATGAATAACTTTGCATGATTTTCCTATATTTAAGTAGATAAAGTTTTTTAAAAATAAATCTGATTAGAATGAAATTAAGAAGGCATGACATTTTAGCATGTTTTCTCTTAAAAATATTTGTTAAAGAAAGGCATTCTAAAGAGAAACAAAGACAGAATCTGCAAAAATGTTTGAGTTGCACATTCTGAATATGAAAAGTTCAGAATTTGATATTAGTTTAGCAGATAACTTAGCATTTGTAAAGAGGTTTTATTTCCTCAGTTAAAAAACTTGCACCCTATAGAGAAAAGCCAAGGTTTAAGCAGTGTCATATGTACAAACCAGAAAATGAATCTTTAAAGAAAATATGAAAAATATTAAAAACAATATTACTGTGTTAAAAGTCTTCAGATTATTACTAGATAAACAGAATTAGACTCATACAGCAGTTGATTTAAGTTTGTCAATATATACAAATACTTTTTGTTATACTTAGTTTTTTATGGGAAATATACTTTTTATGAATATAAACACATTGTTTTTATTTGTTAAATATAATTGTGTTTTTAAAAATAATGTGGACAGGATAATTTTTAATTTTGTTAATACGATGAAACCAATTTTTTCGTCAATGTATCACTATTTCAAAAAATATATATTTTTAAAATGTTTTTAGGGCCTCCTTTAAATTTTCAAAATTTTCCCATTTTTAACGAAGATTTAATGGTGAATCTACTTATAAAGTGCCTATATAAGTATCTACAGAATGATGAGCTATGAAACATGACCATTTAGAAATTGTAGGCTTGTAGTTTTTATAAATGATGTTAAAATGGAAGTTATCTTTTTGCTTAATCACTTACCTCTAGTTCTATACAAATACAAATTTTTTAAAATACAAAAAATTTCAGTATACGACTAAGGAATTAACATATTATCAAATAACAAGAATGCATACAAACATTATATACGTATACCCTGGAGATATTGCAGGTTTGGTTCCAGACCACTGCAAAAAAGCAAATATAACAATAAAGCAGCTCACCCAATAGTTCTGGTTTTCTATAAAAAAAATTTGTATCAATTTGTAACATAAAAAAGTTACGTGTACACTATACTATAAACTATGTACTAATATTGTCTAAAAAACAATGTAATTACCCTAGTTAAAAATTCTTTATTGGTAAAAATGCTAAGCATCATTTAAACCTTTAGCAAGTCCTGATATTTTTGCTGGTCTAAGTTCTGTCTCAATATTGATGGCAACTGACTGATCAGGGCAGTGTTTACTGAAGGTTGGAGTGGCTGTGGCAGTTTCTTAAAATAAGACAACAATGAGGTTTCCCACATGGATTGACTTTTTTTCATGGAAGATTTCTCTGAAGCACATAATGCTATTCGATAAAGTTTACCCACAGTGGAATTTCTCTCAAAATTGAAGTCAGTATTCTCAAACACTGCCAGTGCTGCTGCTTTTGCAACTAAGTTTATGAAATATTCAAAATCTTCATGTTCTCATTTCAACCATGTTCACAACATCTTCACTACCAGTAGATTCCATCTTAAGAAATGACTCTCTGCTCTCAAGTTGCATCATGATATTACAGCAATTCAGTTACATCTTCAGGCTCCATCTTTAATTCTAATTATCTTGCTATTTCTACCACATGTGTAGTTACTTCCTCCACTGAAGTCTTGAACCCCTCACAGTCATCCATAAAAGCTGGAATTGACTTATTCCAGACTTCTGTAATGTTGACATTTTGACATCCCATGAATCAGGTGTTCTTAATGACATCTTGGTTGGTGAATTATTTCCAGAAGGTTTTCAATTTATTTTGCCCAGATCCAGCAGAGGAATCACCATCTATGGCAGCTATAGACTTAGGAAATGTATTTCTTAAATAATGAGACTTGAAAGTTGAAAATACTCTTTGAAGTATTGAAATTAGGTCAATTAATTACTC
Organism: Papio anubis; assembly: GCF_008728515.1. Classification (NCBI taxonomy): domain Eukaryota; kingdom Metazoa; phylum Chordata; class Mammalia; order Primates; family Cercopithecidae; genus Papio; species Papio anubis. The sequence continues at coordinate 44,527,527 of NC_044980.1, read as the reverse complement.
AACAATGGCCTCTAGGCATCCAAGTGAAAGGTAGAGTCACATATCTCTCACATAAATAAAAAGCTAGAAATGATTGAGCTTAGTGAGGAAGGCATATTGAAAGCAAAAACAGACCAAAAGCTGGGCCTCTTATGCCAAACACTAAGCCAATATTGGCTGCAAAATGGATGCCATGATATGAATCGTGAAAACAGTATTAATTTCCATGTACACATCCATCAGAGCTCTTGGATGACTAGATTTATTGTCAGTGAGAAGTGAACAGTGTTAGGGAATCTTTTTTTTTTTTTTTTTTTTCTGAACAGTTGGTCTCAACAGTGGACTTAAAATATTCAGCAAATCATAGGCTTGCTGTAGGCTGGCTATAGGCTGGGTGTGGTAGCTCACACCCAGGACTTTGGGAGACCAAGGTGGGAGGACCATTTGACGCCAGGAGTTTGAGACCAGCCTGAGCAATCTAACAAGATCCCATCCCTAAAATAAATAAATAAATAAATAAATAAATAGCTGGGTGTGATGGTATGTACCTATAATCCTAACTACTTGGGAGGTCAAGATGGGATGACTGCAGTGATTTATAAGCTATCATAGTGCCACCACATTCTAGCCTGGATGACAGAGCAAGATCCTGTATCTAAATAAATAAATAAATACTATAGACCCAGATGTGCTGTCATCCAGGCCTGTTTTTAAATTCCACTTATAGAGCACAGGCAGAGTAGATTGAGCATAATTTTTAAGGGCCCTTTGATTTTAGGAATGACCAATGAGCATTTGCTTAAATTTAGATTCACTAGCTGCATAAGCTCCAAAAAGAGAGTAAGCCTGTCCTTTGAAGATTTAAAGCCAGACATTGACTTCTCTCTACCTATCAAAGTCCTAAATGGCATATTTTTCCAATTTTTCAGTTTAAGGCTCTTTTCATTTACATTGAAAATCTATTTTTTAGTGTAGCCACCTTCATCAATTATCTTAGCTAGATCTTTTGGATAACTTGCTGCAGTTTCTACATCAACATCTGCTGCCTTATCTTACACTTTTATGTTATGGAAACAGCCTTTTTCCTTAAGCCTCTCAAACCAACCTCTGCTAACGTCAGCCTTTTCTTCTTCAGTGTCCTCACCTTTGTCAGGCTTTACAGAATTAAAGAGAGTTAGCACCTCACTCTGGATTAGGATTTGGCTCAGGGAACATCATGGTTAGTTTGATTGTATCCAGACTACTCAAACTTTCTCCGTATCAGCAATGAAACTCTTTCTCTGTTTTTATTATTTTAATTAATTCTGTGTTCACTGGAATATAGTTTTTAACATTCTTCAAGAATTTTTCCTTTGCATTCACAACTTGGCTCAGTGTTTGGCAGAAGAGGCCCAGCTCTTGGTCTGTTTTTGCTTTCAATATGCCTTCCTCACTAAGCTCAATCATTTCTAGCTTTTTATTTATGTGAGAGATATGTGACTCTACCTTTCACTTGGATGCCTAGAGGCCATTGTGGAGTAATTAATTGACCTAATTTCAATATTGTTGTGTCTCAGGGAATAGGGAGGTCCAATCAGAGGGAGAGAAATGAAATAATGGCCAGTTGGTGCAGCAGTCAGAGCACACACAACATTTAACTATTAAGTTTGCTGTCTTATATGAGTGCAATTCATGGCACCTCAAAACAATTACATTAGTAACATCAAAGACCACTGATCAGAGATCACTATAACAGATATAGTAAGAAAGAAAACATTTGAAATATTGCAAGAATTACCAAAAAGTGACACAAAGCCCTGAAGGAGCACATGCTGTTGTAAAAATAGGACCAGTAGACTTGGTTGATGCAGGGTTGCAAAACCCTTCAATTTATTTAAAAAAACAAAAACAAAAACAAAACAAAACAAAACAAAAAAACAGTGTCTGCCAAGTGCAATACAGCCATACACCATAAAATGAGGGTATTTCTGTATTCTTTACTCAGGAGCAATGATAAAGCATTTCAAGCAATTTGGAAGAAATGTGTCATGAAGTAAAAACTTTTTATTCTGAATTGTCTGCCCAGTAATGTAGAACAAGAAGTCAGCAGCACTACAAAAGCAGTTGACAACTGAAAATGTAAAAGCTGCAGTTGTTTTCCACTAAAAATTTGCATAGCTCTATGATGAGAACCGTTGAGAATTTTAGGTTTCCGGATCAATGTGTATTGCACTGAAGAAAACAGAGTAAGAAAGAAAAAGCAAAATAAGAACAAAGACAATAAAAAAAACTTTGAAATTCCAAATATGAATAGCAGAGAGCTTTGGGAGGAACTGGGAAGATTTGATATTTCCGCATTAATTATGGTTGAAACAAAAATGGCACTAAATTTTCCTGTGATGTTTGAAGGTTGTAAGTCTTTCAAAAGAGAAATGAGACAGATTATTACCAGAGGATATTGAAATGACAGGGATGAGAAGAGAATGGAAATTGAAATTTTATGAAGTCCAAAGTCATTGTAGGTAGAAGGAAAGCTTGAGAGATTAGTCAAATGTGTGATATTTCAAGTGTCAATAGGATCTCCAAAAGATGAACTCCATCTTTCTGTTGGCAATTCAGGGAGGGAACTGCATTAAGAGATAAGTGTTCACTATTCACACAGAATTATATGAGAAACAATAGGAATAAGAATTGATGGGAGGAGAAAATAGAGGGGAAAGAACATAAGGGAAAGTATCAGTTTGGGGAACAGTGCATTAGAGAGTTTGAGAATGAACTTTTGAAAGCAATAAGAGTCAATTAAGGCAAATGTGCTTCTTGGGGTGAGGAGACTAAAACATTCATCTTTGCATCTTCTGAGCTTGAAACATTATTAACTAGGAATAGAGAAAATGGAAGAAGGAATCTAGGAGCGTAAGGATGAATATTGTAGTAGTACAATGTCATTCAAGGGATTTTGGGCTAGAGAAGCTCAAGGCTATAAAGAAGTTTATATTTGGTCATGGTGAAATATGACTAATAACATGAAGGAATTAGTAAAAGACTTTGAGTTGTAGGCAGAGAACAATGGCCTTGTCAAGCTAATTTTAGTATGAGAAAAGATGGGACGTTATCCTAGGTTCTCACTTTTTATGTTGACATCTAGAGTTCCTTGGAAATGTGTTAATAAACAGGTGAAGGGTAGCTTTCAGTGAGAATTCAAGCAGAAACCTAGGAGATTGACTGCTTATTTTTTTGTAGTAGTCAGTCAATTTACTGGTAATTAAAGACAGTATTGCTTGCAATATTGAATTGCTGGATGTAGGAGAAGAATACAAATAATTCCAAAGTCTGAGTCAAATAAGTAAATATTAGTCACATGCTTATATAAATGCTTCCAAAATTTCCCATTGATTATTTATGAATAAATGAGAATTTCAGAATTTCTTAAATGGCATAGGTGAACATTTTATGAGTTCTAATGGAAAGTGACTGTGGACATGTTTATTCTAAAGCAGGATATTTTGATTTTTTTTCTGTATATATACACACACATGTTAAAAAATATTTGTGGGAACATAGTAGGTGTATATATTTATGGGGTATATGAGATATTTTGATGCAGGCATATAATACATAATAATCACATTAGAGTAAATGGGGTAAACATCACTCAAACATTTCTCCTTTCTTTCTGTTACAAACAATCCCATTATACTCTTTTAGTTATTTTTAAATGTACAAAAAAAATAGTTGACTGTTGTCAGTCTGTTGTGCTATCAAATACTAAATATTATTCATTCTAACTATATTTTTGTGCCCATTTACCATCCCTACTTTTCCCCACCGAATACCTTTCCCAGACTCTGGTAACCATAATTCTATTCTCTATCTCCATGAGTTCAATTATTTTAATTTTTTTTAGCTTCTATAAATAAGTGAGAATATGCAAAGTTTGTCTTTATGTGCCTGGCTTATTTCACACAACATAATGACCTCCAGTTTCATCTATGTTGTTGCAAATTATAGGGTATCATTCTTCTTTAAGCTGAACAGTACTCTATTGTATATATATGCCACATTTTCTTTATCCATCCATCTGTTGACAGACACATAGATTGCTTCCAAATCTTGGCTACTGTGAATAGTGCTGCAATAAACATGGGAGAGCAGCACTTGCTTCCTGTCTTTTGGGCACATACCTAGCAGTGGGGTTGCTGCACCATATGATAATTCTATTTTTTTAGTTTTTTGAGGAACCTCCAAACTGTTCTCCATAATGGTTGTACAAATTCATATTCCCATCAAAAAAGCACAAGGGTTCCCTTTTCTCCACATCTTACCAGCATCTGTTATTGATTGTTGGATAAGAGCCATTTCAACTGGGATAAGATGGTATCTCATTGTAGTTTGATTTGCATTTCTCTGATGATCCATGATATTGAGCACCATTTCATTTACCTGTTTGCCATGTATTTGTCTTCTCTTGAGAGGCATCTATTCAGATCTTCTGCCCCTTTTTAAATCAGATTATTAGATTTTCTTCTATTGAGTTGTTTGATCTCCTTAACTATTTTGGTTATTAATTCCTTATCAGATAAATGATTTGCAAATATATTCTCCAATTTTGTGGGTTGTCTTTTTACTTTGTTGATTGTTTCCTTTGCTGTTCAAAAGCTGTTTAAGTTGATGTGATCTCATTTGTCCATTTATGCTCTGGTTGCTTGCACTTATGGGGTATTACTCAAGAAATCTTTTCCAGTCCAATGTTCTGGGGAGTTTCCTTAATGTTTTCTTTTAGTGGTTTCATCGTTTGAGGTCTTAGATTTAAGGGGTTGATCCATTTTGATTTGACTTTTGTATATGGTGAGAAATAAGGATCTAGTTTCATTCTGTAGCATATGGATATCCAATTTTCCCAGCACCATTTAATGAAGAGACTGTCTTTTCCTCAGTGTATCTTCTTGGCACCTTTGTTGAAAATGAGTTCACTGTAGGCATGTGGATTTATTTCTGGGTTCTTTATTCTGTTCTATTTTTCTATGTCTCTGTTTTTATGCTAGTACATGCTGTTTTTGCTTACCATAGCTCTGTAGTATAATTTCAAGTCAGGTAATGTGATTCCTCCAGTTGTGTTCTTTTTGCTCAGGATAGCTTTGGCTACTGTCTCTCTCTCTCTCTCTCTCTCTCTCTCTCTCTGTATGTGTGTGTGTGTGTTTGTGTGTGTATGTGTGTGGTTTCATATAAATTTTAGAATTTTTTTCTAGTTCTTTGAAGAATGTCATTGATATTTAGATAAAAATTGCATTGAATCTGTAGATTGCTTTGGGTTATGTGAACATTTTAATAATATTGATGCTGTCAATCCATGACCATAGAATATATTTTTATTTTTTGGTGTCCTCTTCAATTTATTTCATTACTGTTTTATAGTTTATATTAGAGAGATTTTTCACTTCTTTGGTTACATTTATTTCTAAGTATTGTATTTCATTTTTAGCAAGTGTAAATGGGATTACTTTATTTCTTTTTCATATTGTTCACTGTTGGCATATAGAAATGCTACTGATTTTTGTATGTTGATTTTGTATTCTGCATCTATACTGAAATTATCAGTTCTGCTAGTTTTTTGGTGGAGTCTTTAGATTTCTCCAAATATAAAATCATATAATCTGCAAATAAGAATAATTTGACTTCTTCCTTTCCAGTCTGGATGCCCTTATTTCTTTCTTGTCTGATTGCTTTAGGAAGAATTTCCTAGAATATTTTGCTTTGGGTGTTTTTCCCTAGGGGGATTTTGGAGCAGCCATATCAAAACTACAATAAAATGTATTTTATTAAAAGGAAATCTCTTATTTACATTTTATGCCTGAGCTCCATTCTTCTTTCTGAGCCTCCATGAATCTCAGAGAAAGCTTAAGTGGCAAAGATGGGGTGAGATGCTCCTGTGTGTATTATTAAGAAATAATACGGAAGAAAGTTACAAAGGTTGTCAGACCAGATGACCACATTTTAAGGTCAAATTGGCCTTAGCAAAATTTCACATACATTGATTATTCCTGGGCAATTAAATAACCCCTTTCCCAATATGACTGGTTTTGTTCATTTTCTCCTGCTTGCCTTAAGGGTTATCCTGAATTCCCACAGTCTGGATTAGGCTGCAGTGGGCCTAGCTAAGTAATGTGGAATAGCTTTTGTTAGTTGTTTCAACCAGGTTTTCAGATCTATCAGACATTGTTTCTGTAGTGAAGAGAGCAATTATAATAACCCTGGGTTGAGGCGTTTTCTCTCAGATCAAGCCTGGGCCTAAATGGATTTAGATTCCATTTAGGAGGGATTACATTTCTTTTTTCATTAAGTGGAAATACTGTGGGCAAGATGGTAATATATTTATTTAATAATAGCTTGCTAGATTACATGTTATCAAGGTATGAAAAACAGAATATTTGAATTATAAGGGAACTTAGTAGCCTTCTAATTCAACCTTCCTCCTAACCTGAGAACATCTGTGACCTCTCATTACCCATTATGAGTAGTTAATGCATGGGTAGTCACAATTTTATGAAGATACCTAATCATTATTTCAATGGGCCTGTCAATGATAAATAAACAATAACTGCTTATGGAGTCATTCAAAATTAAGAACTTCATTTTGGCCTATCTGGGCTCTGCAATGAACTATCAGTGAAGGAAAAAGGTTGAAATCATAAATGAACCAGTGCTCTAGTGAGGAAAGGCCAGGGATTCCACGTCTAACTTGAATGATGGGATTTAGTGACAATTTAATGTGTAAGAAACACAGAACTGTTACAGATGGTGGGAGAATATGACTAACAGAATATTTCACTTTTGCCATATTTAGAGTAAGGTGCACATGTGATTTCCAGGTACAGTTGGCCCTCCCATTCATGGGTCCTGTATTTCTGGATTTCAACAACTGAGGATGAAAAATATTTGAAAAAAATCAATAAAAAACAGCATGCAACAATTAAAAACAAGTAAAAATGTAGTTTAACAGCACTTACATAGCATTTAGATGGTATTAGGTATTATAAGTAACCTGGAGATGATTTAAGGGATATGGGAGGATGCACATAGGTTATATGCAAATACTATGTCATATTTTATCAGAAACTGTGCATAGGTTATATGCAAATACTATGCCATTTCATATCAGTGATGAGCATCTGTGGATTTTGGTGTCTATGGGAGGTCTTGGAACCAATACCCTATGAATAGGGGATGGATACCAAGGGACAACTTTATATTCTTTTTAAGGGAAGGAAGACTTTCTTTATTGTCTGAGTGATAAATTTGAGTCTATAAGGTAAACTGACAGCAGGCAGAGTAACAAGAAAAACAGTATACACATTTATAGTGTATCTGGGGGCATCATATGACCAAAAAATGATTACTCACAACCTCAGCGAGATCTAGAAGCTTATATATACCCTTTTCTTAGGGGAAAAGCAAGAGAGGATGTAGCCAATCTAGGGGACAGTAAATGAATTTCAGAAAGATGAGTGGGCCCTCAGAAGAATATGTGACAGCCTGTGACAACGTCTGTCTGGATGGATATCCACCCCAGTCACCATTCCTGTGATAGGAGTTAATCTTTCCTGATTGATGAGATTTCTGGGCAGGTGATTTAGGACAATTACATTTCTTTCCTTCAGAGGAGGCAGAGGATGTGACTTTAGGTAAATAAGCAGAGTTCAGGGAAAGCCCCTTCCTGCTTGTGCTGTTACCAGGTGCTCGGAGTTTGAAGTAATCAGCATATCAAAATGGCATATTTTGAGGTGCAATTTTCTGAACTTCACTTTGATTGTGATTAATGTTATCATTCTTATTTTATCTGATTTTCTATTTGTGTCTCCATTTGCTGTTAAAAGGTTTTGCATTCCCAGTGTCTTCCTTTTATCGTATACAGTATGCCATGTAGAATTCATTTATCCTTATATTGAACCAAAATTTGCTTCTCTTCAACACAACTCTTAGGCACTAATTTTGATGATAAGCTTACAAAAATTTGTAATGACCCTCCTGAGATTTCATTGCTATAAGCTAAATGCTATTTTTGAGTGCATGAGTCAAATATATACCAAGTTTCTAGACTTTTCAAATTATGCTTACTGAAGCTCTTACCTCTTTAAAAGCAAAAAGCTGTTTCAGATGTTACATTTCCAGTACAAAGTTAAATGCAATGATGATAACTTTACCATAGAAGTCTGTCCTGTTTAATCAAGGAGCAGACTTCAGGACTTTCTCTTGATGACACTTACAGATGTACTAAATAAGTAGTATTAAAATAATATGTGGACATGGTAAGTTTTTTGTTCCACAGTTGCATTATGTTGCTACATTGCAAAGGAACACTTTAAAGGCTACTTGAAATAAAATGCTGTTAAATTTGTTGACTACCATATTATTTGAGTTTATGGCTGCCTCTTTTTTAAGGTATACTGTGCCAACAATCACTTCATTATAAATTCACAGTTTTGAGGAATGGAGAGTACATTAAAGAGGGAATGTACTGCTGCTGAAGTTAATGGAGAATTTCAGATTTAATGAAGCCTTTGCATTTTCTGGAGATATGTGATAGATTTCACCAAAGACGTTATTTATAGACCAGCTTTTCCCTTAGCCCAAGCTCAGATGCAAAATTTGAGGATGAATCTGCTTCTGTTAACCACTATCTCCTTCATGAATTTCTCTCAAAGAATATAAGATAATCTTGAGGTGTAATTAAAATTTTGGTAAAAATTTCTAAGGGTGGGCCGGGCGCGGTGGCTCAAGCCTGTAATCCTAGCACTTTGGGAGGCCGAGACGGGCGGATCACAAGGTCAGGAGATCGAGACCATCCTGGCTAACACGGTGAAACCCCGTCTCTACTAAAAAGTACAAAAAACTAGCCGGGCGAGGTGGCGAGCGCCTGTAGTCCCAGCTACTCGGGAGGCTGAGCCAGGAGAATGGCGTAAACCCGGGAGGCGGAGCTTGCAGTGAGCAGAGATCCGGCCACTGCACTCCAGCCTGGGTGACAGAGCGAGACTCTTGTCTCAAAAAAAAAAAAAAAAAAAAAAATTTCTAAGGGTGGACAATTAATGGTCACTGTGTATATATTTTCAATTTATCCTCTGACTTGGATATATTCTTTTATAAAACCAATGGCATTATGCATCTTAATCTATTACCATTTTGGCTAATAACAAATAGGTAAATTACTTTTAAAAATAGCCAGTTTTTATAACTTATACATACTTGAACAGTAGTTATTTGATGAAAAATTTTCTTCATTATATGCAAGATTGTTTCTGTTATAAATCCTTTATAGAGTTGTTCAGAGTAATCCTACACAATTACAAAATTATACAGATAAAACACCAAAAAGATAATTGCTGGAAATAGGTATTACTGCTAAGTAGAATATAATATGAAAGTTTCCTTTAGCAATGAAATTTCATATTTTGATATTGATTATAATCTGAATAAACAATGCCCTTTGTGAGGCAGTATTTTACCTTCTTTTTTGAAAATAAAGAAAACTTTTATTCATCTTTAATATTCCACCATTTTCTAATTCTCCATGATTGCTCACATATATCATTTCCTTGGTGACATGGAGCATTTTATTTTCTTATTTTTTTATTTATTTTTTAAATTATTATTATACTTTAAGTTCTAGGGTACATGTGCATAACATGCAGGTTTGTTACATATGTATACTTGTGCCATGTAGGTGTGCTGCACCCATCAACTCGTCAGCACCCATCAACTCGTCATTTACATCAGGTATAACTCCCAGTGCAATCCGTCCCCCCTCCCCCCCCCCCATAATAGGCCCCGGTGTGTGATGTTCCCCTTCCCGAGTCCAAGTGATCTCATTATTCAGTTCCCACCTATGAGTGAGAACATGCGGTGTTTGGTTTTCTGTTCTTGTGATAGTTTGCTAAGAATGATGGTTTCCAGCTACATCCATGTCCCTACAAAGGACACAAACTCATCCTTTTTTATGGCTGCATAGTATTCCATGGTGTATATGTGCCACATTTTCTTAATCCAGTCTGTCACTGATGGACATTTGGGTTGATTCCAAGTCTTTGCTATTGTGAATAGTGCTGCAATAAATATACGTGTGCATGTGTCTTTATAGCAGCATGATTTATAATGCTTTGGGTATATCCCCAGTAATGGGATGGCTGGGTCATATGGTACATCTAGTTCTAGATCCTTGAGGAATCGCCATACTGTTTTCCATAATGGTTGAACTAGTTTACAATTCCACCAACAGTGTAAAAGTGTTCCTATTTCTCCACATCCTCTCCAGCACCTGTTGTTTCCTGACTTTTTAATGATCGCCATTCTAACTGGTGTGACATGGTATCTCATTGTGGTTTTGATTTGCATTTCTCTGATGGCCAGTGATGATGAGCATTTTTTCATGTGTCTGTTGGCTGTATGAATGTCTTCTTTTGAGAAATGTCTGTTCATATCCTTTGCCCACTTTTTGATGGGGTTGTTTGTTTTTTTCTTGTAAATTTGTTTGAGTTCTTTGTAGGTTCTGGATATTAGCCCTTTGTCAGATGAGTAGATTGCAAAAATGTTCTCCCATTCTGTAGGTTGCCTGTTCACTCTGATGGTAGTTTCTTTTGCTGTGCAGAAGCTCTTTAGTTTAATTAGATCCCATTTGTCAATTTTGGCTTTTGCTGCCGTTGCTTTCGGTGTTTTAGACATGAAGTCTTTGCCCATGCCTATGTCCTGAATGGTACTACCTAGGTTTTCCTCTAGGGTTTTTATGGTATTTGGTCTAACACTTAAGTCTCTAATCCATCTTTAATTAATTTTTGTATAAGGAGTAAGGAAAGGATCCAGTTTCAGCTTTCTACTTATGGCTAGCCAATTTTCCCAGCACCATTTATTAAACAGGGAATCCTTTCCCCATTTCTTGTTTCTCTCAGGTTTGTCAAAGATCAGATAGCTGTAGATGTGTGGTATTATTTCTGAGGACTCAGTTCTGTTCCATTGGTCTATATCTCTGTTTTGGTACCAGTACCATGCTGTTTTGGTTACTGTAGCCTTGTAGTGTAGTTTGAAGTCAGGTAGCGTGATGCCTCCAGCTTTGTTCTTTTGACTTAGGATTGTCTTGGTAATGCAGGGTCTTTTTTGGTTCCATATGAACTTTAAAGCAGTTTTTTCCAATTCTGTGAAGAAACTCATTGGTAGCTTGATGGGGGTGGCGTTGAATCTATAAATAACCTTGGGCAGTATGGCCATTTTCACGATATTGATTCTTCCTATCCATGAGCATGGTATGTTCTTCCATTTGTTTGTGTCCTCTTTTATTTCACTGAGCAGTGGTTTGTAGTTCTCCTTGAAGAGGTCCTTTACATCCCTTGTAAGTTGGATTCCTAGGTATTTTATTCTCTTTGAAGCAATTGTGAATGGAAGTTCATTCATGATTTGGCTCTGTGTTTGTCTGTTATTGGTGTATAAGAATGCTTGTGATTTTTGCACATTAATTTTGTATCCTGAGACTTTGCTGAAGTTGCTTATCAGCTTAAGGAGATTTTGGGCTGAGACAATGGGGTTTTCTAAATATACAATCATGTCATCTGCAAAGAGGGACAATTTGACTTCTTCTTTTCCTAACTGAATACCCTTGATTTCTTTCTCTTGCCTGATTGCCCTAGCCAGAACTTCCAACACTATGTTGAATAGGAGCAGTGAGAGATGGCATCCCTGTCTTGTGCCAGTTTTCAAAGGGAATTTTTCCAGTTTTTGCCCATTCAGTAGAATATTGGCTGTGGGTTTGTCATAAATAGCTCTTATTATTTTGAGGTACGTTCCATCAATACCGAATTTATTGAGCGTTTTTAGCATGAAGGGCTGTTGAATTTTGTCAAAGGCCTTTTCTACATCTATTGAGATAATCATGTGGTTCTTGTCTTTAGTTCTGTTTATATGCTGGATTATGTTTATTGATTTGCGAATGTTGAACCAGCCTTGCATCCCAGGGATGAAGCCCACTTGATCTTGGTGGATAAGCTTTTTGATGTGCTGCTGAATCTGGTTTGCCAGTATTTGATTGAGGATTTTTGCGTCGATGTTCATCAGGGATATTGGTCTAAAATTCTCTTTTTTTGTTGTGTCTCTGCCAGGCTTTGGTATCAGGATGATATTGGCCTCATAAAATGAGTTAGGGAGGATTCCCTCTTTTTCTATTGATTGGAATAGTTTCAGAAGGAACGGTACCAGCTCCTCCTTGTACCTCTGGTAGAATTCAGCCGTGAATCCATCTGGTCCTGGACTTTTTTTGGTTGGTAGGCTATTAATTATTGCCTCAATTTCAGAGCCTGCTATTGGTCTATTCAGGGATTCAACTTCTTCCTGGTTTAGTCTTGGAAGAGTGTAAGTGTCCAGGAAATTATCCATTTCCTCTAGATTTTCTAGTTTATTTGTGTAGAGGTGTTTATAGTATTCTCTGATGGTAGTTTGTATTTCTGTGAGGTCGGTGGTGATATCCCCTTTATCATTTTTTATTGCGTCTATTTGATTCTTCTCTCTTTTCTTCTTTATTAGTCCTGCTAGCGGTCTGTCAATTTTGTTGATCTTTTCAAAAAACCAACTCCTGGATTCATTGATTTTTTGGAGGGTTTTTTTGTGTCTCTATCTCCTTCAGTTCTGCTCTGATGTTAGTTATTTCCTGCCTTCTGCTAGCTTTCGAATGTGTTTGCTGTTGCTTCTCTAGTTCTTTTAATTGTGATGTTACAGTGTCAGTCTTAGATCTTTCCAGCTTTCCCTTGTGGGCATTTAGTGCTATAAATTTCCCTCTACACACTGCTTTAAATGTGTCCCAGAGATTCTGGTATGTTGTATCTTTGTTCTCATTGGTTTCAAAGAACATCTTTATTTCTGCCTTCATTTCGTTATGTACCTAGTAGTCATTCAAGAGCAGGTTGTTCAGTTTCCATGTAGTTGAGCAGTTTTGATTGAGTTTCTTAGTCCTGAGTTCTAGTTTGATTGCACTGTGGTCTGAGAGACAGTTTGTTATAATTTCTGTTCTTGTACATTTGCTGAGGAGTGCTTTACTTCCAATTATGTGGTCAATTTTGGAATAAGTGTGATGTGGTGCTGAGAAGAATGTATATTCTGTTGATTTGGGGTGGAGAGTTCTATAGATGTCTACTAAGTCTGCTTGCTGCAGAGATGAGTTCAATTCCTGTATATCCTTGTTAACTTTCTGTCTCGTTGATCTGTCTAATGTTGACAGTGGAGTGTTGAAGTCTCCCATTATTATTGTATGGGAGTCTAAGTCTCCTTGTAAGTCTCTAAGGACTTTCTTTATGAATCTGGGTGCTCCTGTATTGGGTGCATATATATTTAGGATAGTTAACTCTTCCTGTTGAATTGATCGCTTTACTATTATTTAATGGCCTTCTTTGTCTCTTTTGATCTTTGATGGTTTAAAGTCTGTTTTATCAGAGACTAGTATTGCAACCCCTGCTTTTTTTGGTTCTCCATTTGCTTGGTAAATCTTCCTCCATCCCTTTATTTTGAGCCTATGTATGTCTCTGCATGTGAGATGGGTCTCCTGAATACAGCAGACTGATGGGTCTTGACTCTTTATCCAGTTTGCCAGTCTGTGTGTTTTAATTGGAGCATTTAGTCCATTTAAATTTAAGGTTAAGATTGTTATGTGTGAACTTGATCCTGCTATTATGATATTAACTGGTTATTTTGCTCGTTAGTTGATGCAGTTTCTTCCTAGCCTCGATGGTCTTTACATTTTGGCATGTTTTTGCAATGGCAGGTACTGGTTGTTCCTTTCCATGTTGAGTGCTTCCTTCAGGGTCTCTTGTAAGGCAGGCCTAGTGGTGACAAAATCTCTAAGCATTTGCTTATCTGTAAAGGATTTTATTTCTCCTTCACTTATGAAACTTAGTTTGGCTGGATATGTAATTCTGGGTTTAAAATTCTTTTCTTTAAGAATGTTGAATATTGGCCCCCACTCTCTTCTGGCCTGTAGAGTTTCTGCCAAGAGATCTGCTGTTAGTCTGATGGGCTTCCCTTTGTGGGTAACCCGACCTTTCTCTCTGGCTGCCCTTAAGATCTTTTCCTTCATTTCAACTTTGGTGAATCTGGCAATTATGTGTCTTGGAGTTGCTCTTCTCGAGTAATATCTTTGTGGTGTTCTCTGTATTTCCTGGATTTGAATGTTGGCCTGCTCTACTAGGTTGGGGAAGTTCTCCTAGATGATATCCTGAAGAGTGTTCTCCAACTTGGTTCCATTTTCCCCCTCACTTTCAGGCACCCCAATCAGACATAGATTTGGTCTTTTTACATAATCCCATACTTCTTGCAGGCTTTGTTCATTTCTTTTTCTTCTTTCTTCTTTTGGTTTCTCTTCTCGCTTCATTTCATTCTTTTGATCCTCAATCGCTGATACTCTTTCTTCCAGTTGATCGAGTCGGTTATTGAAGCTTGTGCATTTGTCACATATTTCTCATGTCATGGTTTTCATCTCTTTCATTTCGTTTATGACCTTCTCTGCATTAATTTCTCTAGCTATCAATTCTTCCACTTTTTTTTCAAGATTTTTAGTTTCTTTGTGCTGGGTACGTAATTCCTCCTTTAGCTCTGAGAAGTTTGATGGACTGAAGCCTTCTTCTCTCATCTCATCAAAGTCATTCTCCGTCCAGCTTTGATCCGTTGCTGGCGATGAGCTGCGCTCCTTTGCTGGGGGAGATGCGCTCTTATTTTTTGAACTTCCAGATTTTCTGCCCTGCTTTTCCCCCATCTTTGTGGTTTTATCTGCCTCTGGTCTTTGATGATGGTGACGTACTGATGGGGTTTTGGTGTAGTTGTCCTTCCTGTTTGATAGTTTTCCTTCTAACAGTCAGGACCCTCAGCTCTAGGTCTGTTGAGATTGCTTGAGGTCCACTCCAGACCCTGTTTGCCTGGGTATCAGCAGCAGAGGCTGCAGAAGATAGAATATTTCTGAACAGCGAGTGTACCTGTCTGATTCTTGCTTTGGAAGCTTTCTCTCAGGGGTGTACTCTACCCTGTGAGGTGTGGGGTGTCAGACTGCCCCTAGTGGGGAATCTCTCCCAGTTAGGCTACTCAGGGTTCAGGGACCCACTTGAGCAGGCAGTCTGTCCATTCTCAGATCTCAACCTCCGTGTTGGGAGATCCACTGCTCTCTTCAAAGCTGTCAGACAGAGTCGTTTGTGTCTGCAGAGGGTTCTGCTGCTTTTGTTGTTGTTTAGGTGTGCCCTGTCCCCAGAGGTGGAGTCTACAGAGACAGGGAGGTTTCCTTGAGCTGCTGTGAGCTCCACCCAGTTCGAGCTTCCCAGCGTCTTTGTTTACCTACTTAAGCCTCAACAATGGCGGGCGACCTTCCCCTAGCCTTGCTGCTGCCTTGCGGTTAGATCGCAGACTGCTGCGCTAGCAATGAGGGAGGCTCCCTGGGCATGGGACCCTCCCGGCCAGGTGTGGGATATAATCTCCTGGTGTGCCTGTTTGCTTAAAGCACAGTATTGGGGTGGGAGTTACCCTATTTTCCAGGTGTTGTGTGTCTCAGTTCCCCTGTCTAGGAAAAGGGATTCCCTTCCCCCTTGCGCTTCCCAGGTGAGGTGATGCCTCGTCCTGCTTCAGCTCTCGCTGGTCAGGCTGCAGCAGCTGACCAGCATCGATTGTCCGGCACTCCCTAGTGAGATGAACCCAGTACCTCAGTTGAAAATGCAGAAATCACCAGTCTTTTGTGTCTCTTGCGCTGGGAGTTGGAGACTGGAGCTGTTCCTATTCGGCCATCTTGCTCCACCCCGACGTGGAGCATTTTATTAGTATCTTGGGATATCATTCATTTTTGTCTAGAAACTTAAACTCTTGGATATATTTTTTCATGTAACATAAAAAAAGGTTGGGAGATTTTATTAAAGTCCCCTTTTGTTTTCATTTGTTCATGTGCTCAATATGACATTAGATGTATGATAGATAAGAGGATAATATATTTTTCACTCTTTCATCATTAGTTTGCTATTATTGCTTACTGACCAATTCTTCATTGTAATACCTAGCCAGGAAATTGGGCAGAAAATTCTCACAATCAGACATGTGTATCACTGAATCTGAAGTGACTTTCCAAAATTTAGGCCAGTGAAGTAAATAGACATAATAGATTATTATAAAATGCTAATATGCATCAGAGTTTTCCTTAAGAATAGGGATAATGAGTTGTCATTCTGTGAATTATTAAGATCTGTATGCTTAAGATTATGTAATTTGGCTTTCTGTGCATGGCTTTCAAAAATAGTATGATCCCTTTTCTCTATTTCTAACAAATGCAAAATCCATAGAAATGGAAATTAGCTGCAGCTGTGATTTTATGAATGGTTTCCTAGAAACTACATTGAAGAAAACTTTAATATACAAATGAGTTTTATACTTCCCTTCTAAGCAAGTGCAGATGGGAGATTTGTGAATTTTAATTGTTGCTACCACAATGCATTAAACATGCTTTTTGAAGACGATGGTCGCATTTTCAAGTTTAAGGTAACATTTAGATAAGTCCAAATATACATGTTTCACAATGAAGACTTTAGAAGTCATCTATTAAAATGAGAAACTCATCCATTACCTTTTCAAAACTAATTTTAAAAAGTAAATAAGACGTTCATTGACTTTTTTCTTTGTTCACACAAACTTGAAACTCTTACATCATCTCTTAATCCAGACAATCATCATTTATTTCTTGTGTTAAATCTAGGCTTAGAAAACTCACTTATATAAAGTGTATCGATTGAATTATTACTGTATATTTAGGGCATTGATTGTAGTCTTGGTGAAAAAAAGCAAAGTAATACAGAAAGTATGTTTTTTTTTTTTAAGTTTATAAGTTAATTGGCAGGATAAGAAATGTGTATCAGTAGATTGTTAATAAAACCTAGTCAATTCTAGAATTAATTATTAAAACAGAATTCTTAAATGCCTGAATAAAGGAAATTAGTAGAGGCTTATGATATTTTACTACTCGAGCATGTAATATTAAAATAATCCTGTTATATCTTTGATAAAGTTTTTATTCTGGTCAAGCAAAGGAAAAGATAAGATGTATTATATCTAGAATAAAATACTTATTTGGAAAATCATCTTGTGGCAAGATATATATGAGCAGATGATTAGTAATATATTTACTAGTAAACATTGGATTAACATATCAATATAATCTCTTAGTAAAAGGATTAATATCAGTCTGAAAGGCAATTTCTAGTGGAAGGTCTCTTTTCTCTGACCTATCCACTATAGCATTTTATATGTTTATTACATGAAGATTGAATATATGTTTATCAAATTCACAGATGACACGTATCTCTGATGTATTTAAAAAAAAATCTTAACACACAGAATCAGAACCTAACAAATTACAGTACAAAATAACGACTTGTCAAATCAAAATGAGATATATTTTAATATGCATTGATATTTGTTCTGCACTCAGGCTCAAAACATAAACTGTTAAATATAGATAAGGGATAACTCATATGAAGATGATAGGTGAGCAGCAAATTCTACATTAAAGTTCAGCCTGAAATGAGTAGGGAGACTGCTAATTTGATCTTGCAGAAGTGCTTTAGTAAATGCATGCTCTCTCCACTAGTATATTCTATCAATACTTACTTTACTACTTTAATATAAATTACTAGCTCATATTGAATAGAGCAAAAATCAGAAATTCACTTTCTCAAATTATCCCTTCTAATGTTTTTTTAGTGTTCTAGTGGCTCCTTGTCTTTCATTGCTCAATCCAGAAATGTACGAGTTAGCCTCCTTTTCTTTATTTCTTTCATATAGTCAATGTGTCGTATGTATTCTGTCAATATAGTTGGAGACATATCATGAAGGATCTTTTAAAAGATTAACAATTTATATTTTACTCAGTTGGCAATAAACAACCTATTAAAGATTTTATCATAAGAAAATTTTAGTAAAATCATTTGCATGATTAATGTGCATTCTTAAAATTGTACTAATATAGAGAATCATAGAGACCGGTTAAAAGGTTAATGAAATAGTTCAAGTCAGAAATGAAGACCGAGAGACATGGAAGAGAGGGAAACTAAGAGAATGCAGACTGAAAACATACATTTGAAAAACTGTAGAGGATTTTGTTCAATATAAGTAATATTGTTCTAATAAGTAAAGTATTCTAATCATAAAAAGAACTTGTTTCTGAAGAATTGAACTGCCTTGTTACAAGATCATTTTAAATAGCATAGTATGGTTGGAATAATGATATTTGAGGTCTCTTCTGGTCTGAGAGATTATGATTCTATTATAAACATCATTGAAGACATATAGGATAGGTGCATTATAAATTAATAAAGCAAAACCCCCCAAGAATACAGGAAAGGAGAGAGAGACAGAGATGTAAAATATTATGGAGGAAATACTATTTGAATTGATAAAAGTGAAATTATGAAGAAATGAAGTAATAGAATTAAGATGGGAAAAGAAAAATCACTTAGGGAATCATCAGTCTTAATTTCTTTGAAGCAAAGAAAAACACATAAGTTTTAGGAGATGTGTCTGGAAAGTCACTTTAGGTGTCATTGTAGAATTTCTAAATGGCCCAGAATTTGGATATTAGGCTGTGGTGAGTAAGTGTAAATATAGAAGCTGATTAGAAAGCATTCGCAACATTTAAACCTCAAGGCAAATTTTTAAAAACTTGCTGATTTGAGTAGCAATGGAAAAAAAAAGGGATATATAAAATAAATTGCAAAGAAAGTACTGAGAAAAATTCCTTTTATTATATATCAGTAGAAGGCCAACTGGAGTCCAAATTTAATGTGGGAAACATTGAGAAAACAAAAGAAAAGAGGAATAGGTTTGGACCTGAATAATTGTTATGCATTTATTTGTAGACTTTTTGAGCATTAAGAAGATACTGGAAATCTTGAGGAGAAAATGTCTATCAAATAATTATAATGTAACACTGTAGGCTACAGGTAAAGTTTCAAATGGAGATACAGATTTACAAGTTATTTACATTGTAATGAGTCAAATTGAGTAAAGAAACCATCATTGAAGGAGAGAGTATGTATGTAGTACTTAAGTGAAGATTACACAGAACATTAAAGTATATACCTATTTATTTTGAAGCTAAAACACTTCTGAAGTGTCAGAGAAAATGTGGTCTATATTACAGTAGGACATCCAATGATATTTTACTAGAGGAGTGAAAGTGGAAGAGTGTCTCAAGAAGGAGGTGATAGTCAACAGTGTCCCACGTATTGTGAAGAGTTAAAAATTCAGAAGATGCCTCTGATCTTTGACAAAACTGACAAAAACAAGAAATGGGGAAAGGATTCCCTGGGAAAACTGACTAGCCATATGTAGAAAGCTGAAACTGGATCCCATCCTTACACCTTATACAAAAATTAATTAAAGATGGATTAAAGACTTAAATGTTAGACCTAAAACCATAAAATTCCTAGAAGAAAACCTAGGCAATACCATTCAGGCCATAGGCATGGGCAAGGACTTCATGACTAAAACACCGAAAGCAATGGCAACAAAATCCAAAATTGACAAATGGGATCTAATTAGACTAAAGAGCTTCTGTACAGCAAAAGAAACTACCATCCGAGTGAAGATGTAACCTATAGAATGGGAGAAAATGTTTACAATCTACCCATCTGACAAAGGGCTAATATCCAGAATCTACAAAGAACTTAAACAAATTTACAAGAAAAAATCAACCCCATCAAAAAGTGGGTAAAGGATATGAACAGACACTTCTCAAAAGAAGACATTTATGCAGCCAACAGACACATGAGAAAATGCTGATCATCACTGGCCATCAGAGAAATGCAAATCAAAAACACATTTCACACCAGTTAGAATGGCGATCATTAAAAAGTCAGGAAATAACAGGTGCTGGAGAGGATGTGGAGAAATAGGAACACTTTTACACTGTTGGTGGGACTGTAAACTAGTTCAACCATTGTGGAAGACAGTGTGGCGACTCCTCAAGGATCTAGAACTAGAAATGTGACTTGACTCAGCCATCCCATTACTGGATACATGACTAAAAGATTATAAATCGTGCTGCTATAAAGACATATGCACACGTATGTTTATTGTGGCACTATTCACAATAGCAAAGACTTGGAACCAACCCAAATGTCCATCAGTGACAGATTGGATTAAGGAAATGTGGCACATATACTCCATGGAATACTATGCATTAAAAAGGGTGAGTTCATGTCCTTTGCAGGGACATGGATTAAGCTAGAAACCATCCTTCTCAACAAACTATCGCAAGGACAGAAAACCAAGCACCACATGTTCTCACCCATAGGTGGGACAGTTGGACACAGGGTGGGGAACATCACATACCAGGGCCTGTCGTGGGGTGGGGGTAGAGGGAAGGGATAGCGTTAGGAGATATACCTAATGTAAATGACGTGCATTTACATTAATGGGTGCAGCACACCAACATTGCACATGTAAACATATGTAACAAACCTTCGCGTTGTGCACATGTACCCTAGAACTTAAAGTACAATAAAAAAATATTCAGAAGATGCCATTTGCTTTGTCAAATAGGAGGTTATTGGTGATTTTCTAAATACGAACAAGTAGAAAACCTAAAATTCTAGAAATCATCTTTACATAGAAAACTAACCTATTGATTTAACAATAGGAAATTTCTCTTTGATTTACTAGGTTTTTATTTCTTAAGGATAATGAAAACTAATTCATTCTGAGCTTTGTACTACTTTATATTTAATAATCTGTACATACATTATTTTTTATTTAGTAAAATAAGTATATTCTAAAAAGGCATTCTTTCTATGGTTTTAGATAGTTTCAATATATTTTATTCCTTGGAATGCTAAGGTACTCCAGACTCTTGGAAGCAGATAAGTATTTGATGCCCTTTGTGTTAAACCATTTCAAAATCATGGAATAATGGAAGTTGAAAGTGTAAGTCAGAAAATGTAGCCACACATATTTAATCTGCCCCTTTTTTTGTTCCCATCTTCTCTTAATCTCTTTACAGTTCACCTTCCCAGCATGACTCTATCTGCTTTATATGTTGATCATATT
This sequence comes from Papio anubis, assembly GCF_008728515.1. Lineage (NCBI taxonomy): Eukaryota > Metazoa > Chordata > Mammalia > Primates > Cercopithecidae > Papio > Papio anubis. The sequence goes on along the minus strand of NC_044980.1, from coordinate 44,506,479 downwards.
CAGTGAAATAAAAATAATATCTAAGAATTATCTAGAATTATGCAAAAATATGTATGTGTGTGCATATGTGTGTGTGAAAATAATTATATTCAATTCAAATAGTGGAATTGCACATATATTTTTATATGTTTTAAATAAATAAATATTAATTTTGTTATTTAAATATTTAAAATAATATTTAAAATATTTTTTTTCTTTTTTTTTTTTTTTTGAGACAGAGTCTCACTCTGTCACCCAGGCTGGAGTATAGTGGCACGATCTCGGCTCACTGCAAGCTCTGCCTCCCAGGTTCATGCCATTCTCCTGTCTCAGCCTCCCAAGTAGCTGGGACTACAGGTGCCCGCCACCATGCCTGGCTATTTTTTTCTTTTTTTTTTTAGTAGATACAGGGTTTCACCATGTTGACCAGATGGTCTCGATCTCCTGACCTCATGATCCACCCACCTCGGCCTCCCAAAGTGCTGGGATTACAGGCGTGAGCAACCATGCCAAGCCTTATTTAAAATATTTGATAATTTTTTACTTCTACTTTAATAATATTTTCTTTTATTCATAATCTCATTTTAAAGTTTTAAAATATAAAGTTTTGTAGAAAACAATAGACCACATGGAAATAAGGAAGGAGAAAAGAAAGCAACTAAGCTTTATGAAAATATACTGTGTGGCAGAAGCTATATGATTTAATACATAAAATAAGTCTAAGAAGTAGATATTATCATCTGCATTTGACAGATGAAAATATTCATGCTTAGAATCAATTTAGTAGAATTTGAGATTTGTGAGATTACTACTAAGTTACAAATAGAAAGTATTGAACCTACGCTTTAAATCTTAGAGCAGTTGATTTCTCTTTCCAAATCTGGTTCTCTAGGAAGACAAGGATGGGGAAAAATATTGTTTCATTGAGAAAGGAAAGAGAGCTCACTGGTACAAAATTAACATGTGATTTAGGAATCTTATATCACAGTACCTGAAAATTGGAAACAAGCAATTGGAGCAAATTACTCAAGGACCAGGGAATATTTTAAAATTGTTTTTGAGTGCAATTTAATAAACATGGTTTTTCTTTGGCTCTTCACTTGCTACAAGAAATCTTTTTTAAATTTGTGTGTGTGTGTGTGTGTTTTCTATTGGTATGTCAATTTGATAATGTACATTGATATTATAATTTTGATGTGTCGTCTGACCTCTTTATATAATTTGGGTGTTTTTAATCTTATAGCTCTTTTAAAAACATTCATTGATTATTACAAATGAAGTAGATAAACTCAGACCAAGCCTTTTTATCAGGCATTTAGAAACAGCATGGGATATATACTTATATCATATCCTAGTTCTATGACTTACTTACTATGTAACCTTGGGCAAATGATTTAGATTCACGAAATTGCATTTCCTAATGAGCAAAATTATAATAAGTATTTACCTCAAGGGATTGTTGAATAAATAGTAATGTACGTATAGACCATCTTAGATATTACTTTCTATTTAGCTGTTATATAATACATGCTTCTTACTATTCTTATGATTGGATAGAGAGGATATTTTAATTTTATTATAAATGTAATACTTAAAAGTTGAGGTCTCTGCATCATAGCCATTAGAGGATCTCTATTTCCGAGCTTAAGAAACTCATTGCTTAATTTACTACTAAAAGTATGAATTTAATATTTCTAAATCATATATGATAGGAATTGGAATTAGAAGATCACTTCTTCTTAGTTTCATTTGGATTTTGAAAATTCACCTAGAATTAGGAATACTTTAGAAATCAGTCAGTGGAATTAATAGTGATTTTAATAGTGATTTTGCACCCCTTTCCCAACACAGTTTAACTATGCAGATTTTTTTTAAACTATTATTGCACAGAAGAAGAGTATAATCTCTAGTAGGACTGTTAAATCAATAGTAGTAAATCTCCTTTCATATCCCATCTAAAGGAGGGTACTTTCAGTCAAAGATCCATTAACCTTGGAGTGTACTACAAAGTCAGTACTATCCTTTAAAATTGACATTCTCAGTTTCCTAGGTGATTCTCTGTATGTTCTTTACATAGTTGTAGTCAAATGGCCGACAGCACAAAGAGTGATTGGGAAAAAGGGAAGGACCAGATCAAATACTCAAGTAACAAGAGAAGAAGATGGGAAGATAACAGAGTGAATAAAAGACCTAGATACAAAAATTAGCCAGGCATGGTGGCGGGGGCCTGTAATCCCTGCTACTCGGGAGGTTGAGGCAGAATTGCTTGAACCCGGGGGGCGGAGTCTGCAGTGAGCTGAGATCTCTCCTCTTCACTCCAGGCAAAAGAGCGAAACTCTGTCTTAAAAAAAGCAACAACAACAACAAAAACAAACAAACAAACAAAACTTGGAGGTGTTAATTCAGTGAAACAAACAGCAGTAAAACCCCAACCTTTTTGCAGTATCAATATCTAACATGTTTGGCAAATGTTTTCAAACAGGGCTATTGTAAAAACAAACAAACAAAAACCTCATAATCAGCTGTGTATCAGGATTTTCCAGAAAATAGCTTAAATAGCAATGTAAAATATTTAATAATGAAGATTTCACTTGGTAAAACTTAAGCAGATAACTAGCATATAAACTGAAAGAAATATATTTTTAAAAAATTGAGGGCAGTTGAGGTTAGTCAGAGATAAGATTTGCTGGAAAAGACAGAAACTGCACCTTGTGGTTTTGTTTTTTATGCCTAAGGCTGTATCCTATTACAGTCTTGAGAACAGAAAGCTGCAGCGTTACCAGCCTGGGCTGTCAGAGGACATAGCTTAGAACGGAAAAGGAGCCACAAATTTAAAGGCAAATCCTTTGAGAAGGAAGGATCCTCAGAAGGGATGGAACACCCAAATCTTAGCACAAAATCTGCCTAAAACTTAATCTGACCTAGAAATTATGCATGCTGGTTGAGAAATTGTACATGCAATTGCAGGGAAACACGGGAAAGCAGTTGTTAGCAACTGTAATAACTGATTGGCGACTTTACCTGCTGCCAAACTTATGGGATGCTGTGCTTGGATTTCTATTTTAGCTAAATTGACCATCTCTTGAAATAAAGTGTTATTTTCAGAGACTTACAACAAAATCCAGATTTTCTTTCAATGTATTATTACTATTCATTATTCAATTAAAAATTAGTAGCTACATGAAGAAACAGGAAAATAAACCTATACTCAAGAAAATAAGCAGTTTGATAGAATGTGACAATGACATAAAGTGTTTCTATTAGCACACAAGAATATTAGAGCAGTGACATTTTCAAGGATTTAATGGGAAAAAGGAATATAATGAATACACACAGAATTTAATCTGAACAAATAAATATAAGCCATGAAAATAATGAAATGAAAATTCTAATGCTAAAAAATGCAGTAACTGAAATGAAAAAAGGAAATCACTGTGTAGGTTTAAAAGAAGATTGGCGGCGACTGGAAATAAAGTCAGTTGAGTTAAAGATGGAACTTTTCTCATGTGAAAGAGAAGAAAAAAATGGAAGAACAATGAGCATGAATTCACAAACAATGCAAGTCATCTAACATAATGTAATTGGAATTCTAGAATAAGATGAGAGAAGAATTGGGGCAGAAAAAATATTTTAAAGGAAAAATAGGTGAAAACTTCCCAGAAGACATTAATTTACAGATCCAAAAATATAGTAAACACCAAAAATGATAAATGCAAAGGAGGAAAACCAAACCATATATAGATGCATCATAGTCAAACTGCTGAAATCTAAAATTAAGGAGGAAATGATGAAATTACATAGAGAGTGAGAGGATAATACAAATGAAAGTGGAGTTTTCACAAGAAACAATATAATAATATCTTTAAAGTTAAAGGGATGGGGAACAAAACTAAAAAACAACCAAAACACTGTCAACCAGAATTCTGTATCCATAGAAATTATCCTTAACTGATAAAAGTGAATAGAAATTTTTAGTTAGACGAAAACTGAGAGATTTTATCATTAAGAGACCCTTGTTACAAGACATTGAAAACTTAAGAGTCCGAAGGAATCAGAATACCAGAAAGGCTTAAAAATAATCAGTGTATATAATGCATATAATCTGTATGTATATTTTGATATTGCAGACTGTATAGTTTAACTTTATCACTGAAAAGATGGTGGAAAATTCCTTGATATTAAAAGTATTTATTTGATGCAGAACAATGAGCAATGAGACTTATTGAGTTATATTTGCTTTTCTATTATATTTATTATATTTCTTTCTTCTTTTTTGCTCCTTTCCTTCTGTTTTTTTTTTTGAAATGGTGTCTCCCTCTGTTCCCTAAGCTGGAGTGCAGTGGCACAATCTCGACTCATTGCAACCTCCACCTCACAGGTTCAAGTGATTCTCCTGCCTGAGCCACCCAGGTGTCTGGGATTACAGGTACCTGCCACCACACCCAGCTTATTTTTGTATTTTTTGTAAAGACGGGGTTTCACCATGTTGGCTAGGCTGGTCTCGACTCCTGACCTCAAGTGATCCGCCCACCTTGGCCTCCCAAAGTGCTGGGATTACAGGTGTGAGCCACCGCGCCCAGTCTGCTTCTCTATTATATTTCTCATTTGAGAAGATATCATCAAATAATATATTAAGACATTCTCTTCCATTATATAGATTAGGGCCAAACATTTCTTATGTTGTGTTATAAGATAGTCCCTAGTTTTATATTTCAATGCAAGTGGGTCGAAATAGCACTGATTTATTTTTTTACTTTATTTAAAGATCCTTTCCCTTATTCAGAGCATTATATGATTTGCATTTTTTTAAAAATAAAGGCATATTGCTACTGTTTTTGGTTTTATAGTGCGTGATTTAATTTCACAGCATATAAATTGGAGCACTGAGAAGAATGCTGATATTTTGTTTTGGGTGGATAGAATTGCTAAGTCTTGGAAGAAATGTTCCAAGGTTGGAACATGGAATGTTCTAGGTTGGAAGAAATGTTCCACTTGGATTAATTTACCTGTTTTTTCCTTCTGCTCTGAAAAGAAACTGTATGTTTGTAATTAATTAACCTTGGCTATTTAGCAAATGAATTCAAAATATAAGGTTAGCAGGTTAGCTCTTATCAAAATCACTTAATGCCAATCAATTTTGCTTAACAAATTGATACAAGATGAGCCTAATTTTTAATTTTTTTGGCTTAGAATCATCGCATAGACTGTTAAACTACATTCATAACTTTGTCTCCATTATCTTCCTCCATTAGCTTTTATCAGGCCATTGCTTAACAACTGGTCTTTGACATATTGTGCATATTATTAATAGTTATGACATTCTACACTTCAGGAGCCTTTTAGGATTGCTCTAAACTTTCAGGCAGAAGTGGTCTCACAGCAAACCCCTGTATTAATTTTTTTTTTAATTTTTCTATATTTATTTATTTATTTATTTATTTATTTATTCTGAGATGCAGTCTCACTCTGTTGCCCAGGCTGGAATGCATGGAATGCAATGGCAGGATCTTGGCTCATTGCAACCTCTGCCTCCCTGATTCAAGTGATTCTCGTGCCTCAGCCTCCGAGTAGCTGGGACTACAGGCGCCTACCACCATGCCCGGCTAATTTTTGTATTTTTTGTAGAGACAGGGATTACACCCTGTTGGCCAGGCTGGTCTCAAACTCCTGACCTCAGGTGATCCACCCACCTTGGCCTCCCAAAGTTCTGGGATTACAGGCATGAGCCACCATACCCGGCCCAACAGCTTGCAGTATGCAATATGGATATTAGGTAGTAATCAATAGGTGGCTAAAATGAGAAATCTATGCTCAGTAGAACAGGATTTTCTTATAAATCTCAAAAACTTTTAGATAATACATCTTAAAACTGGGTGCCAACGTTATGCCAATCCTTGTTCTCTCTTCTCCCCTCCACTGCCCACTAAGCAGATGGCTTCAAGCCCACAGAACTGTGCCCTGCTGCACTCCACTAATGACCTTATTGTCAGGTCTCTTTATCTTCTGGGGACAATGTCACCACTAGGAATTGTGTAGTTTACAAAACACATAAAAAGCCCTTTCCTGGGAGGTGAGAAAAAACTGAACTCCAGCTCAGGCTCTGCTCTTTATGGGAACAATTTTGTTCCTATATTTTTTTTTAGCCTGGAGGGAGAGCCTTTCTCCAATTCTTGTTGTGCCCTCCATATGGTTTAGCTATGGGCCATTCAGTGGGCACATGGGATTTTGGTATAATAAAAACACTTTCAATTTCTTACAGAATGCTGCAGTAAATTAATAAGTATATTAACTAAAGGGGTATCACCTACCTTGGAAAGGCAAGTCAGTACATATGAGACTGTCATCAGAATCCTTGACAAAGAAAGGAAGAGCTGGGCATCATCATATCACTATACTTACAGAAACTCGAAATGACATTTATTCAAAGTGGCTGTGATACAAAGCAGGTACCATGAACTGGCCTTATTAGGCAGCTCCCTGAATAAGCTTAAACTCAGAGGAGAGAGAAAGGAACTGACTTGGAGTCTAAGATTTTAGTTAGATGATTTTCCTTTTATGAGTTTGGTTTTTTATGGATTGATTATATTTTTGAGTTATAGTGAACAAGTAAGAATGTTTGCTTTTCTAATTAGTCCTCATTTTACAAATGTGCAATGTTTTCTACAAAAGTAAAAAGCTTTTCAGAAAAACAAACACACCATACACATCAATTGCACTGATTTCTCCAAAGCTTACTCTGAACCTGGCATGATTCAGAATTGTGTCCTCGATGCAGTAGTTCTTTCCTTAGAACTCAAAATCTTAGCTGTCAGAATTCCCCTGAACTCATTAAGACTCATTTGTCTCTGTCAGTGACATGTTCTCTAGAGTCAGTTCATGCCACCTGCTTTGTCTCACAGCCACTTCGAATAAGGGCAGTTTACAAGAGAAAAGAGAACCTATTCCTTGGAATGTATTGTATCTCAAGGAATTACATAAATTTTTCTTCACAAAGTTCCATTTGCAAGGAAAAGTGCAGGTTAAAGGCTGCCTAAATAAATTAAATGGTGCATAATAAAAATATCCTTTCTATAAAAATCTCAACTCAGAATACTGTACACTGGTTCAAATGAATATAGTGCAGAGATTCTGACCACTGTCTTTAGCTGAAGGAAAACAAATACTGTAGGATAATCTCTTAATACTCAGTTTATAAGTGCCTTAGTACCATATGTTGTAAATAAACATATATAAAACTCTGATTATTTGCTTTAGTTTAAGGGTAGATTTTGCCTCATTCCAAGAATAGATGATAGAAAGAACATACTTAAAGCCATGTTACATAATTATGATTTCTCTCAGTTTAGTTAAAAAATTGACTGTAAATGATTCTTATGTTATAATTGGCTATATTTTACAATAACAAATTTTTAATAGCTTAATATTAAAGGTTAGAAATCGCATTGTTTTCTAAAATTATAGTAAACTAACAAAAATGTCCCATCGAAGGCTGCTAGAATGATCAATGTTATCTTGAAACATTTTTGTCTGCTTAAACATAAAAGCAATAAAATATTGTAGCTTCACATTTCTATACTCTAGAACATGACCACAATTGTTTTAGACTCTGTTTTATTAAGAATAATAAGATTTGTGGTCCTTGCCTTTGAAGAGCCTACAGTCTAGTGGAGTAAATTGTATTTAACAAATAATTAATATGAGGCAAGTGCTAAAAATCATATGAACAAAGTGTTATGGAAACAGAGGAGAGAGAGATTAATTATGACGAGGAAAAGCATCTCAGAGATGTCTTTTGTTTGGTTGGTTGTTTTATTTTTATTTTTATTTTTATTTTTGAGACAGAGTCTTGCTCTGTCGCCCAGGCTGGAGTGTAGTGGTGTGATCTCGGCTTTCTGCAACCTCTGCCTCCTGGATTCAAGCAGTTCTCCTGCCTCAGCCTCCTGAGTAGCTGGGACTACAGGTGCACACCGCGACGCCCGGCTATTTTTTTTTGTATTTTAGTAGAGACAGGGTTTCACTGTGTTGCCCAGCCTGGTTTCAAACTCCTGTGTTCAGGCAATCCACCCACCTCGGCCTCCCAAAGTGCTTGGAATACAGGTATGAGCCACCATGCCAAGTCTCAGAGATGTCATATTGGAACATATTAAAAAAAAAAAAAAAATGGCAGAGCCTACAAAGTAAACTACAAGATGAAAGCTATTCTAGCACACACACAAAAAAATCAGAATGACAGAATTATATGCTTGAGGTACTGGCAAGTGTGTCTGACAGAGGGTCCATATGATGAAGAAAGGGCAAGATAAATTAAAGGGGAAGGGAACTAGGGGCTCCTTACGCTGCACAATGGCTACTGAATTGTATTCTGAGGACAACAGAGGGTGTTCTTTAAAAACATGGGAGTAGTGGAGTACCAGGATCAGATTTATGGACAAAGATAACCTTGAAGGCATTACAAAGACTCAATAATGGCAATAGCAACAGAGGAGTCTGAAGTGAGCAGAGTCCCCTATTTCAGTGGGAAGGCTATTTCAAAGCCCCAAACAAAGAGAGTAGGAGTAGTAGAAGGAGGAGGTGTGAAAAAAGAACAGAACAAATAAGAGAAACATTTAAGAAGTAGGAATAACAGTGCCAGTTCAAAGGGAAGAGTCAACAAGAAGAAAAATTTATCAGGGATTATTCAGTTTCACTGTTGCCATAGATTATTTATGTGAAACAACTGAATTTGGAGTAGAAGTAATGATACAATGGTAAGCATGACCATTATTGCTATTTTTTATGTGATGATTTTGTGAGTGTGTGTGTGTGTGTATGTGTGTTAGCATTTCTTTAATTTTACATCAAGAAACTATACCCCATATTTCTTGGCATTTATATCCAAAATTCCATTTTTAGAAAAACCTGTATACAACTACCACCATTAGTCTTTTTGTCTATCCTTGCTTCTTTTCCCAGCTGTATCAGGCTGTCTGGGTAACTCCTGTTGTTGAATTGTTATTAGCTGTGTGACCTTGGGAAAGACATGGAAATTGGTCCATTCTGTCATTTATGTTACCTGTCAAATGGTTATATTAATGATAGAATCTACCACATAGAGTCAGTGCAAAATTTAAATTAGTTAACACGCAGGAAGTGCTTAGTTTATTCACTTTTTGGAAAATGGAAATTAATTAAAGTTAAACTTTATTATTTTCAAAGGTCCTTACTATAAGCATGAAGAGTATTCTTTATATCATAATTATCTTGGAAGCCAAGAACTTAAGAGGTTCATTAGCTAAAATTTTACTCAAAAATACTTGTTCTTAGAATTCATATTAGGATTCTGTAACTGTGAAACATCATGAAATGCCTAATGTATACTCGTTACTAATTGTGTAATAGCCAATAATTTTTGCCACTCAAAAAACACCATTTATTAAAAAAAAAAAAAAAAAAATCTAGCTTTTTCCAAACAGAGATAATTGGGTAAAATTAAAGATGCCAGTTTCTTTAGAGAATAATTTCTTCTCTACACAGAAATATTTACTTGTTCTTTCAAATAGACATACCTATTTTTCACTTATCATGTTAAAATGCTCCAAAGCACTTAGTATGTGAATATATATAAGACGATCATTTCCCCAAACCCACAAAGTGACATATTTAAAAATTTAAATTTGCTCAGGTTTACTGAAAGCTAATGTTGTGTTGCTGTTGTACAGTGTGACTTACAGCAGGCTTCTGTTTATTTTTGTTTTAGTGTGTTCAGTGCTATATGATTTACAAAGTGTTTTCAAACATGAGTTAAGCCCATGATTTAGGAGTGACACCTGATTTGCCTCACTGCTCTGAAAAAAAGAGCTGAGAAGCAAAATCCTTACCTGGTTACAGATTCCATAATCACTGGAGTCAAAACTCAACCCAAATTCTCTGACTTTTAGGTCAGTCTTGCTTTGTTTGCAGCATTTTGTACTAATTCGTCTCTATTATGTTTGTTAACAGAATAGACATAGAAATACAGATAAGAAGAAATTAAATATGTGAAGAAACAGGAAAATCCAGAAGCACTCTACGTATCTGTATTATGAGGAATCTAAAATAACCACAAAATACTGCAAAACTGTCACATCTATAGTTTATCACCTTTGGTTTGGGAAAATTTGGCAAATTTGTAGAAAATATTAAAGATAAACCCAGTTTTGAAAACAAAGAGATTTATAATTGATTATTTGCAATTGATGGTGCTGTAAAATTGCAAAGTAAAGCTTCTTAATGAAACATCAAAAGTGATTGACAGCTGTGGGGAATACTAGATTTCCTTAAGACCTTAACTTTTCAGAAAATATTTATGTTCATCTGTTTTTAAATTCAAGTGGGTACTTTTCATTTTGTGCATTTTAATTTGGTATTCTGCCAAAGATGCCATTTGGATTTGATCAAAATGACTTGGTTTCTACACACTCCTCATTTCTAGATTTTTCCAGAGTCATCATTAATTTCTAATGCCTTCCCTGCAGATTACACAATATTTCCTTATTACTTTGACATATTTTAGGTGAGCAGGAGCCTGCTTTTCAGATAAAATACATCGGACAGACTCACTATTAGAATAAACCTCCACCAAGAACTTATGCTAGTTTCTACTTCTTAATTGTTTAATGAAATCATGAAAATTGGGCTTTACCTGGGCTCTGATTTGCCTTCATTATTTATTATTTACCTAATTAGGGACTAATTAACTCATAAATATTGAAAGAATAAAGTGGTGGGGTGATGGAGGGAGACAGTGTATTCTACTTTCCTTTCAGTTAGTGTGTAGTAAAACAAAAATGTGTTTAGGAAAGGAGTTCTTGGATACATTGAACCAGATAAAAGCAATATGTTAATACATCACAGTGAACTTCTTTTTCTTCTTTATGCTGAGTGAAAAAGGATCTTGAGAACTTTAAAAAGCATTAATGCCACTAGAATGAAGGAGGAAAATACCTGCTTTTTATTTTAAAGCTCAAAAGTAGATGCCAGTCTTTACTGTGTTTTAATTCATCATAAGAGTAGGATATTTCTTGCCACATTTATCTCTATTAAACTTTTGAATTCCATAAAGCTAATGGCAACTTCACTAAATTCTACTTGTCTTTACTTTCTTAATCGTGCCTGTGATCTTTAATTATTTTGCAATTAGATTTGCCTTTAGAACTTACACTTTCAATTTTAATGCCATGGTCTATATTTTTCTTATCATTGAGACTCAAAATCACATGCAAAGACATTTTGGAAGAATTATCTTGTCAGAGTTCATAGATTTTGAAGATAGTGTGGGGTTTAAGGCAAAATTTGGAAGGACAATTTTTGGGGGTGTGTCTTTCTGTTTTCTCTTTTTGGATATTTTTGCTTATATATTTTTAAGATTTATTAAGCAGCATGAGCTTTTGGAAGGTTACTTCATCTCCTTGAGATCTGAATTCCATATTGATAAAACTGGTATTATGATGTCTGCTTTTCCCTTAAGTTTTTCCAAATAATCAAAAATCAAAATGAAAAATTATTTGTCAGAAGTGATATTAATCAAAATATGTATCAACCAGTAAAATTCAACAATGAAAACTACTTGGTTTATAGTAATGGTGCATACAGGCTACTAGACAGCCCTAGGGTGAAATGCTTACTATATAACTCTGAAACACTAAACATATGAAATATAAGCTATTAGTTATATTATTTATAAGATATTAATAGATGAGTCTCAGAACAGAGAACCTTAATTTATAAGGACACATCAGTAATAGTGGGATTTAGGGAAGTTAGGTCAGACAGATATTTGAAGGAAAAGTATTCTTCCAGAATATATTATTGTATCAGATTGCTTAAAAAGTTCATCTTTTGATCTACTATGTTTGAGAATACTCTGAGAATAAAGATTTTCATTGCTTACCCTAAATTTACTTACAAGATTAAGACACTAGAGTAGCCCTCCTTCTATTGGTAAAGAAATAAATGGGGCCGGGCGCGGTGGCTCAAGCCTGTAATCCCAGGACTTTGGGAGGCCGAGACGGGCGGATCACGAGATCAGGAGATCAAGACCATCCTAACTAACTAGCTAACATGGTGAAACCCCGTCTCTACTAAAAAAATACAAAAAACTAGCCGGGCATGGTGGCGGACGCCTGTAGTTCCAGCTACTCCGGAGGCTGAGGCAGGAGAATGGCGTGAACCCGGGGGGCGGAGCTTGCAGTGAGCTGAGATCTGGCCACTGCGCTCCAGCCTGGGCGACAGAGCGAGACTCCGTCTCAAAAAAATAAAATAAAATAAAATAAATAAATAGAACTAAAGCAAACTTATTGATTTTATTTTTATTTTAATATTTATTTTTCCCCTAGGACTATAGAGTATTCTTGGATTTAAAAAAAAAAAAAAAAAAAAAAAAAAAACGCCCTAAATTTAAAATCAGACACAGTTTGGTTTAGATCCCATCTCCATCATTACCGGTCATGTCACCTTCAGAAATTTAAGCCAGTAAACATTTATTGACTCTGTACTATATTCCATGCAAATGAAAATATATATAAAAAAATAATGTAACATGTTCCCTCTGCCTTCAGTCCCTCACGTTCTATTCAGAGGGATAGATGAGAAAAGAGACATTTAAAATGTGAGGGAAGCTTCTGGGCTCAAAAGAAGAGTGTCTATCTCAGTCTATGTAGGAAAGGACGTGAATGTCAGTGTGTATGAGAGAGACAGAGACAGAGAGAGACAGAAAGAGAGAGAGAGGAGAGAGAGAGAGAGAGAGAATGAGAATCATGGGCAGAGAAGGAAAGAAAGGAAAGATTTCTGATAGACAATTGAAACCCAATTTAGTTCATAGACATTTTAATTCACTTCCCTTTCCTTCTTTGCAAATTGGAGGAAATAAAATGGAGCATACCTCTGTGTAGCAGGGGTAATTAATCTGATAACATGCTATAAGCTTCTGTGACTGAGCATGGTAGCTTGGCTCAGAACAGACCAGAACCTAAAGCAAGAATTACAATATGACGGTAAGTGTCTGAGAAGGAAAGCTCAAGTGGACTGGCAGTACAGGAGAGGTTGACATGAAATCCCCAGCTCTAGGCCCCAGGAGAAGGAAATTTAGCTTACTAGTTGCACTGTGTATCTGAAAGATAGGAGCAATGGAAAAACCAAAATAAGTGATATCTCTAGAAAAAAGGATTTCTCCAAACCCAAGGTTCAGAACAAGTAGTTATCCTCAGAACACACTTTGGCTGGGTCAATAGGCACAGATGGGACAGGAAACTAGTTTCGGATAGAGGAAGTAGTGGGATTGGGACAGATAAGAGACAGGTAGAGAGTACAGGACCTGAAAGTCACTAGACAGGTTATCAGGATGAAAAGTGCATGAAAGCCAAAGGCCAGTGGCTGAAACTGGAACCAGTGTGAAGTAAACAGTGGCCACTCACTGTTGTCTCCCAGGGAGTTTAGCCAAATCTCCCTTAACCTACCTGTGCAAGATAAGCACTAGTATAGAAACTCAAAGGAGGAGCTCAAATGACCTCAATAGTGGGAAACATGGTTGAAAAAAACTAGGAATTAAAATCTGCTATTTTATAGTAAATTTTTTGATTTACTGAAAGTTAGCCGACATGTCTTAGTCAATCTGGGCTGCTCTAACAAATTACCACACAGTGGGTGGATTATAAATAACACACATTTATTTTTTGCAGTTGTGGAGGGTGGGAGTATAAGATCAGGGTGCTAATAACATGGTGAGGTTTTGGTGAGGGGCCTCTTTTGGCTTGCAGACTGCCAACTTCTCACTGTATTCTCACCTGGTGGAAAGAGAAGGGGTTAGAAGGGGTTAGTTCTCCTTTTTTTCTTATAAGGACGCTAATCCCATTATGAGGGCTCTATCACCTTGACCTAATTACTTCTCAAAGCACTCACCACCTAATACCATTGTATTGGGTGTTAGGGCCCCAGCATATGAATTTCAGGCACATAAACATGCAGTCCCTAAGAAGATGCAGACTAAATAATATAATGAGCACTGGGGCAGAGCAGTGTAGCAGTGGACTTAAACCATACCATATGTAGGTGACTAATTCGGTAGGCTGGAGAAAATCAATTACTCTCTCTCTCATCCTCCTATTTCTCATTTGCAGAATGGAGCAATAATGTTTACTTGAACTTAGTTTGAGGTAATCATAATTTTCAACATTTAATTTACTTTTTATTTATTTATTACTTCTTATTTTGTTCTTATTTAGAATAGAATTTAAAGAAGCAATTGGATTCGTACAGATGTAATATCTTAAATAGTATATAAAATAATTCTTTTTTGTCTTCGTTTTATCATTATACTTACTTGATGTCGATATTGAACTATTTCTAAATTAAAGGCAAAATTAAATGTTGCCCAATTTTTCTTTGTATATTCATTGCAGACAAAGATAGTTTTCTTTTACAAGTTTAATTTCATACAAAGAAACTATAATAATTCATATGTTTGCTTTTTAAGGTAGGAAAAATCTTACCTTGATTAAAATTAGGATACTAAGTGTTCATTTTTTTGAACAATTTTTTTTTCAATTTTCTAATGAAAAGAGACTTACATTTTAAGGATTTCTACTAAGTCAGAGTATATTTTAGATAAAACTGCAGACAATTTAAGCAAGATTAATTTTTGTTTCAAATTACATTTCCTTCTAAATTATTGTAGGAGTATAGTACTGATGAATGTTTATATGTTGAGATTGATGCTGAGGGCATTACTGTGGTTTCATTGTGCACAGGTTTGAAACTCAATGCGTAATTTAATTCAAATCAGTAAATCTGACACTAGTTTTTCAGATGGTGATTTTGAACAAAGGTTTTAATGATCATTTCTATAACCTATGAAAACGATCACATACATTTAATTATTTACACAGTAAGGTTAAGTGTATAGCTTAAAATGAAGCTGAAGGTAATAACAGCAAAAGTTAATTCTGGATACGTGACTTTTTTTAACAACTTAGGGGAATAAAATTAAAAATACTGTTAAGAAAGTACATTTCTATATTTTAAAAAAGTGGAATAAAATCAAGGTTTCTAACTATTGGTTATTACGTAAGATACATGACTATTAGGTAAGAAACAGAAACATACAGTTGAATAAAATTTCAAAGTCGTTTATAGTGTTTTAAAATTTAAGAACAATTTAAACTGAGTAAATCAATCTCATCTATAACCAGTAAGACTCTAGAATATTCTTAAAACCTTCTGAGTTTTAGTTAAATTGAAAGTCTTTACCCTAATGCTCTGTGAAATTATTCTACCAAAGATAATAATTCCCTTACTTAATAACATAGCTGATTAATGATTAGTGAAAACTGCTGGGCTATATCTTTGCTGATGAGTTAAATTATAATGCTGTTTAATATTTAGACCACATTAATGGAACTTCTTGCTGTTATGGGTTAATTTTATCCCCTCCCTGCAAAAGATATGGTGAAGTATTCAACCCTAGTACTTCAGAATGCGACCTTATTTGGAAATAGGATCAACACAGAGGTAATCAGTTTAAAATGAGGTCATTGGCATGGGACCTAATCCAGTATGACTGGTATCCTTATAAAACGGTTTGATTTGGACACAAAGACACAGATGAAAGAAGGGAAGATGAAGTGAAGAGACATAATGCCATCTACAAGCCAAGCAATTCCTGAGTCTACCAGAACCTAGGAGAGAGGCATGGGACAGATTTTTCCTCACGGACCTCAGAAGAAACCAACCTTACTGATACCTTGATTTCAGACTTCTAGCCTCCAGAACTGTGATACAATAAATTTCTGTTGTTCAAATCTATCTAGTTTGTGGTACCATAGCCCTTGGAAACTAATACACTTTCTCTGTGGCTTCCTGTTAAGTTTGGTCAATGGGAGGCACCAGAACCTAGGAGAAGAGAAGGTTGGAAGGGAGTTCAGAGCCTTTGTTTTCTTGGTTCCCTCTTTGCAAAGAGGGTTGATTTCACTCTCCTTTAGGGTGCTCTCTCTCTCTATTTATCTTCTTTGGATTCCTGAAGCTCTCTTTTTGTCTCTTCAGGTCCAAGTGTTAAAGGGCTCCCTGATGGTACAAGCCTCAGAGATCTATGTCATCTCTTACTAACTCTTTCCCAAACCCTTTAAAATAATTAAAAACAAACAAACAAACAAACCTCTTAGGAAAGTATCTGGTTTGCATATGACATGCTTTTCTTGGCAGGGCCATGACTGATACAGCATCTCTCTTCTAAAAGAGACTTGTTTATCCTTTATGCTACTACTGTACATTGTACATATGAAAACACTTATATTATAATGACTTGCCTGAGTAGTATGTCTTTTCATCTATAAAAGAAGTTCCCTGAAGCTGCTTGTTCTCCATTGTAAAACCAGCACCTTATACAGGCTCTGCCGTAATGTAAGTCCTCAATATATACTTATTGAATGAATGCATAGATGAATGTTTATTTTTAAGATGCTGCTATATACTGCCTTGTCCACAAAAGAGAAATTTTGGATAGTTAATAAAATAAGCATCATAGAATAATATTAAAATTAATATGTAAAGAAATTCAAAAGATAATAGGGTCAGGGAAAGAAAGTGAATGTGAAAATAAGATTAGTACATGAAATATTATAATTTACAACGTACTGGAACTAGGTGGATGACAAATACAGTTCTGTGCTTTGTAACAGACAATGGGAAGGCTAAATGAGACAAGTTGCATAAATCAGTGTCTACAAGTTAAATACAAACCAATTACTAGGTGACGTACACATATTCCAAAGACTGAGACTGGAGCAGTTGCAAATATTAATTTCCAATGAATCCCCACGAAGAGATAAGCATGTCATGCAATGAACAATGCTTTCAATATGCTCCTACAGATAATTAAAAATGAGTTTCATAGGAAGTTTTTGTGCCATATTTCATATGACCAATGTAGTAATGCCCAAATAATGTTCAGTACAGATTACTCTAATGGGAGCAGGCTAAGCAAAACAATATAGATGAGATGCTGTGACAGAATGGACTAGCCGAAGCACACATATGTGAACTGCTTGTACTTTTGATAATATATCAATGTCCGTAATATCTTTATTCATAAATGTTATACATACATATTATTTTTATCCACTAAGATTTTGATCAGTATTTTGTGGCAATGAATTCAAGTCTTACAGGTACTAAGAATGCAGATAACTATTGTTAACTCTTATGGGTAAACACATGTTTTTATAGAAAGCCAACCTAATTATTAGGTAAACATCACCTATAAATATTTTTAACTACCTGGTTAAATTTATTTTATGTTTAACAAATAAGAGCTAAAATGGTTATATATATATACACATAAATTTTAAAATGAATGAATACAGCAAGTTTGTAAAAGACAGGAAATAAAATTTTCCTTTTGGTCCCTCCTAGATTTTCCAAGACAGGTTTCAATGAATAATGAGATTCAATGAATAATGAGATTTTGAATCTCATTATTCATTGAAATAGCTGATATTGGAATGAAAGGCATTATTGAATAAACAGTTTTTAAAAATTGATGTGATAAAATCTGACACCCCACATACATTTCTTTTTATTGACTGAGGGGGAAAACATGTCAGTGGGAAGTAAACACAATACTCACTGCTTGTCCTTTTGAGAAAACTACACCTTGTTTTTTCTCAAAATATTACAAATTCAATGTCACAGATCCCAGCATGTAAAAAGTAGAACTACTATGGCCTACTTTTCGGACTTATCTACTAACAAATTAGCAGGCCTCTAGAAAGGACAATGTGTGTATGTTTGTCTGTTTGATTTAGAGTATTTCCTATACTTATCAATGTAAACAATAAACACAGTTTTCAGGATCCACAAGCTTCTCTCAGTCTTACCTGATCATCTTCTTGAACTTCTTATAATAGTGGTCTGTGATCTTCTCATTATCTTGATTAGTTAGGAGGAGAAAACTCAGATTCTCATTTCCCAGTAGCCAGACTTTTTTTTTCTTCAAGTGTAAGCATTAAATTTCTTCTAATAAAATTGGCTATGATTCCTATAATTAATATGGCCATAATTTATGCTACCATAACTTGATTTTGATGGTCCTCTTTTTGTTCTGGCAATCAGCCACCAAAATGGTCTT
Organism: Papio anubis; assembly: GCF_008728515.1. Lineage (NCBI taxonomy): Eukaryota > Metazoa > Chordata > Mammalia > Primates > Cercopithecidae > Papio > Papio anubis. The sequence continues at coordinate 44,488,364 of NC_044980.1, read as the reverse complement.
AGTGCCCTCTGTGAAAATTATATATATTTCTTTTAAATTTTATATATTTATATATATATATCATATTTTATATGTGTATAAGTACCTTTTATATCAGTACCTTTGGGCTGCTGAGATCTCATATGAAGGCATTTTTAAACTGTTTTTTTAGCTTGGAAACCTCCGTTGTTTTCTGGACAGTAATACAGTTTTCTAATTTCTTCAGGTTTACGTTTTGCTCCCCATGTGCTAAGATTCCCTTCCCTCTTTTCAACAAATTACTGGCTGAAAGTACTTCACGATCTAACTGTATTCTTTCTGTTGTTTTCTGATGAATAATGATCCCCAGGATGAATTTTTCATTTGTTCTAATCTTTCTTCACATGCCGTTTTGATTCTCTTCAGCCCCTGAAGGAATTGTCCATAAAATGGTCTCTTCCAGCAGGGTCACAATATTTATGTCCTTGGGCCTTCTCCTCAGGCTGCACATATCTTAGGTTTCCTGCACTCTCAATATAACCTGCTTATCTCATTCCAAGTTCTGCTTATCTTACTCAGACCCACAGTCATCCCTGTGCCATCAGGAGATTTTTCTGAGTAGCCAGCATGATCCTGCCAGTCCTAGGATCAGGCTGCCATACCATCATGCCCAGGAGCTGACGTCTTGAACAATGTGGGGAGACAAAATTTGTTAACTTCAATGAGATAACTAATAAGTTAACACATCTATAATATATGGGACATCATATGAAGAACATCATAATTTTAAATGCATAATGGACTCTGGCTCTAATAAGACAGAGACATGAGTTTAAAGAGAGGCCTCTCATACTGCTAGGTAGATATAGAATGATGGAATGCCCAAAAACAAAGATTTTGCCCACAACAATTTAGGGTCTACTTTGATGCAAATAAATGATTGATATGCCAAATGTTCTACATCATAGACTATGGTTTCAGTAATCTGAAGTGATGTAACCTCTTGGTAAATGCTCTAAGATAAAGTTGTTTCAATCTATCACTCTGGGCAAATTAATAAATTAACTTATACTTTGCATCTTTTAGCTGTGAGCCAGTTAAATGTGAAATGTCATCAACAACAATTCATTGCTTCAATTTTAACATTCATTTATCCGAAATTCTTATTTCTGACAAAATTTCGGAGGGTGTATCAGTAGATATTGCAGTGGACTACATACAACAAGTAACTTATATTACAGTAGCTAAAAATTGATTTTTGATTTGCTTTTTCCAAATAAAGAGAAGTCCAAAGATAGGCCATAAGAAGCTGGTATGGGGATAACATCATTTCATTAGGGATATTATCATTTCCTTTTAGCTTTCTTTGCCACAATTTTCAGGTTGTGGTTCTTGTCCTTATTTTTACAAGATCTCTGCTGTAATCCAGGTAGCTTTTTCTTCAAAAAGAAGAAAATATGAAGAACCAATGGTAATAGGGTATAGACAATTTGAGTCAGCCTCCTTGGAAGCTCAAAGCCGATACTTTGACTGACATCACATGGACATTTCTATTTAAAAGGGTGGGTGGGAAATATAGATTTTTATCTGGGCAATGTTCTGACCCCAATGAAATCATGTTTTTTTGTTTTGTTTTGTTTTGTTTTGTTTTGTTTAAGGGGAAATTGGGAATACAGTCTCTGTCACAGAAGATCAGATTTGAGGCTATGTGATAATGTATATTTAGGAAAATATCTTTTTATTTTCTACAATATGAATGTATGTACAAATATTTATACATGTATATGTGTGTGTATGGTGGGGATCAAAGGAAAGCATGAAACAAACTCATCCAAAAACAGAATCAATTTATTAATAAAGAAGTAAAAAAAAAGAAGTAGTATGAATGCCTCATGAAGTATTAAATTAGTTCAAAAATATTCAAGTAAAATCTGGATGTTTTTTGTCATGAGTTTCTTACACTAAATACCCTAAACAGGTTTCAAATTAATTCCATGAACATTCGCCAAATGTGTATTCTGTTCATGGCTTTATTGAAAAGGGTTCCTCTACAGGTGGATTCTGAGAGATGGGTAGAAATTCCAAGCCGAGGCAGGATGAGGCCAAGATCACTTCAGTGTGGTCAGATTAACAAGCAAGAATGAATTTTGGGAAGGTTGGTTTTTGGGTAAAGAACGCTTAAACGTTGAGGTAGAAATAAATGTAAAATTTTTGAAAAATAGAATTGGAACTACTTATACCGGGTTTTGAACTCGGCAAGAAATTTCGTCCTAATTTTTATTTGAAAAGTAGTCCTTAAAGGTTTTGAATTACATGATCAAGTCAGTATTTTAAGAAGATTTTCTGGCTACTGCCAGATTGTGGGATTGGAACAGAAAAATATTGGAAGAGACTGTTTTGGAGGTTATTTTCATGATTCAAATAAGGGATGATGGTGGCAATAATGAAATATTAGGAAAGACAGCGCAATGTATTTGAGGTAGAATTTTAAAAGTAAGGATACTATTTCCTAATAATGTTAAATAATATAATTATGTTTTTAATCAGAATTCATAGGATATATGGATATATAAATTGTTATGGCTTTTCTAAACTCAGAAATTAAGGAGAAGAAATTTTGATAAATTTCATTAAATGTATTCTAAGACTGTCCATTGGTCTTAGGATATTACCACTGTTAGCCTTTCTTTGACATATAGTTTCTATCCTATACCTTTCAGGGAACAATTAGCAGGTGAAAGCTTATCAGCAAAGAAAATAACAAGAGGTTGATCAGTGCTTGATGTTTTCTTTTTGTCCCTTGGTATCCCTTTAATTTTGGACAGTTTATGTCCTTTTAAAAATGTTCATTATTATGGAAATTCTTGCAAATTTCTAAATTTCATGTATCTACCTTAATGTGGTTCTGAAATCTATGATGCTTTATAGATAATGGGGCTATAGCCACAGTCCCCAACTTTTTTGGCACTGAGGAGTGGTCTCATGAAAAACCATTTTTCCACAGTCAGGGGTCGGGGGATAGTTTCAGAATGAAACTTCCACCTTAGATCATCAGGCATTAGATTCTCATAAGGCTAACATGCAACCTAGATTCCTTGAAAGTGCAGTTCACAATAGGGTTCACGCTCCTATGAGAATCAAATGTCACTCCTCTTCTAAAAGGAGACAGAGCTCAGGCGGTGCTTGCTCACCTTCCACTTCCAATGGGCCTTGCAACCCGGTTCCTAAACAGTCCAGGGACCAGAGCCAGTCCGGGCCTGGTCTATATAACTACTTAATCTAGCTTTGATAGTTTATACGTTTGAATGGAGTTTCCTTAATGTAGGTAAGAATTATCTTGATTCTATAATTTATTATGAGGAAAATGTGGTTTTTACATGTCTTTCATACCTTCCTGCACCCCTCCTTCCTCTTTAACATCATATATACTTTCCCATGAGCTCTCATTCCAGGCTTCTTCAGAATTATATGCATTATAATTTTACATTTTGTTTTATCATAAATAATTCCCTTCTCTAAAACAGAAGTAGGTAATAGATTTGATTCACTATTCTTTTGCAAAATTTAAATTTCAGTTTCTTTCTGGATATATTTATGTTTACTGGTAATGCCAAAATCTAGGGGTTTTGCCATATGTGTATTGTGCATATTAATGCCCTATGGTTGTCTCCGAAATATAATCGACATTATGTTATAATGTTGTGTTTTTATGTATCTATATTTCACCAGAACTGTACATTATTAAAATATGGAGATGTACTTTATTCATTTTTAAAGTCGGGATCTGACGTGAGTTGGAACTTAGTAAATAGGTGTTGATAAATAAATACCTTTTTCTATTAAATATTACTTCACTCTATCTAAAACCTCATATTTGCCTTTCATTTCTATCAAGTTTACTTGTTTATATTTTGCTAAATCAAGCTTGCTTTACTTTAATTTGGTGCAACTGGGTAGTATTTCTAATCACATTTTGTATTTTCTCTCATCTTCTAAATTCCTCTGTATGATTCAGAGTATGCTTATATAGAATCTTTCCAACAATATAACCATGGCTACTGTGGAATTCAGTGCCACACCTTGACCTGGGCATTGTCCTCTAGAGTAATATTTTTTAAAGAAAGCCAATTCAACAAATAAATAAATAAAAATATTCATAGGGCATGATTTTTAAAAAATTATTTTCTTAGAAAAAAGTAGATTATGTAATCTACATTTAAATTATTGACTAGATGATTACCAATAAAATGATATTTTTATACATACTATTCTGTTAACAACTAGTTAGGTCTGGAAAGTAGCACTGTGGGGCCAGCTTTCTAATATTTGGGACTGAAATTAGTTAATCCCTCAACTAGAAAAAAAGTAAAAATATAAGTTACATCTGACATAAGTGCTGTTCAACTTGTTTTTTTAGCACTTTAGACTGCATTAACCATATCATATTCCAGAAGACAGGATCACTGGGTTTTCAGAAGACATTAAAGTGTTCTTAGCAAATAGCATTTTGGAAAAAATTATTTTGACTAGTGGAATATGTAAAATGAATTAAATATGATTGAAACACTTTTATTCTAAAATTTATGAGAGTTAAAATAGGGTTTTGTAAATAGAAAGTGATGATAGAAGGAGTCCATCTAGAAAAGCTGGCTAGTTGCTCACACAGAGACTTACAGGATGGTAGTAAGTTATATAAAGATAAATAGGGCCATGAACTAAATAGTACTTCCTTTTGTAGAACTTATTACATAGAGCATGATAACTTTTCAAGTAAACTTTTAATTTGTAATAGTTTTATATTTGCCAGAAATGTGTAAATATAGTTTTCATATTCTGTGCATAGTTTCTTCTATTTATTAACATCTTACTCTGATACATCTGACAAACTAATGAACTAATACTGATAGATTATTTTTAACTGAAGCTCACACTTTTATTAATATTTGCTTAGTTTTTTAGTCTAATGTCCTTTTTCTGTTCTAGGATCCCATCCAAAAACCACATTACATTAAGTCCTCATGTCTCCTTAGACTCCTTTTAACTAACATTTTCTCTGACTTTCCTTAATTTTTATGACCTTGACAGTTTGAAGAAGCTAATATAGAAAATGTCATTAAATCAGAGTTTGTCTGATTTTTGTATTGTTACAAAGGAGTTGTAAGTCTTTGGGAGAAAAGCCACAGAAATAATAAACCATTCTCTAATAGAACATTCATATCAAGGGTACATTCTCTGAATATTACATATCATTGAAGTTAACCTTCCTCATCTGGCTGAGGGTGTGCTTTTCAGATTTATCTACATGCAGCTTATACTTAATAGGTGGGAAGTTTGCTCCATCTTCTTTAGGGAGTGAATCTATGTAACTAATTTGGAATTCTTCTGCACAGGAGATTTTTCTTCCATTTATCTCTTGATTCAATCATTTATTTATATTATAATGGACTCATGGAAATGTATTTTATACTTTGGCTTATATTCTAATAATACATTATTTATTTTCTTTCTTAACTTGTTTCATTTTTGGCCAGGGAGAGCTCATGGAGAATGGCATTAGAAATCATCATCTAGGTACTGGGTATACTCACTGCTACTGGAGGTGTTATTAACTTTTATAAAGTTAAATATTTATCATTAACCTAAGTAACTGCTTACATCATATTATCTACATGATGAAATTCAAACTCCATTAAAATGGGAGAAAGAGATTGCTAATTTCCCCCAATATTTATTTTCTATTGTGTTCCCTTTAATAGGACCACTAAATATTAGCTGGATATGGACACCAACAATAAACTCAACATTTCTAAGGTCCCTCAGAGTCAGATGTGACAGCTATTGAGAATGGGATATAACAGATATCATTAAGTAACTTTTTTGGTTCTTAAATGGAGGAGACATACCCTTCTACTCCTTTCTTCTTTTGCCCACCTGGAATGTGGATATGATGACTGAACACAGAGCAGTTTGACAACACGTTAGAATCAGGTCCTCATTCTTCAGTTAGTCATCACAACAGGACTGAGATGCCAAAACTTAAACAAGAGAGGCATAAAATTTTCTCTTCTAATCATTTTTCATTTAATATTTCCTGTCAAATCACACTCCAGCCTAATTCTATTTGGTATACCCACTTCAGATGATTATGTGTTTCAGACACTTACCTCTAATCAAATAAAGATTTATTAAGCATTCCCTGTTAGCCAGACTCTATAGTAGGAGCTAGGAAGGAATCTGAAAATGAACAAGTTAACAAGTCCCAGCTCTACTGAGGCGATACTCTAGTCATATAATAAAATGTTCCTGAACACTCAATTCAATTATTATGTCATATGCATATTCATGCTTCTGAAAAAAAATGTTCTTTACTTCCTATTAACTGCCTGGAAATCTCATAATTGTTTAGGAAGACTCATCTGAACACTTACCTTTTGGGGGAAATTTTCTCTTATTTATGCATATGGTGTTAGTCACTCCTTCATATATGCTTCTGGAGAACCTACTACAAACTTTCAATCTTGATATCAAGTCATACCATTTTTTGAATAGACCATAAGCTCTTGAAGACAGGTTGTCTTTTCATTCAAGTGTTACTATGATTGGCCAAAATGATGTCGGATGTGAGGTGTTAGGTATAATTACATTTTGTTAATTTATATGGATGGTATTCCATTTGAGAGAGGATAATTTTAGCATTTAGTATCTGGGGAATTCCTTCTATTTATTCAGGTAGCAGGGGATCTAGATTAACGATCAGAAGTTTCCGTGATGATTTTTGGAATCAGAAACACAGCTTTGCTGTATGGCCTGAATGGTGTTTGAATGAGGCCTTGTGGGGCCTGAAGAATAATTACTTGTTCTACGACAAAATGTATTTCAATGATATTCTTTAAATTCTAAATTGCATCTTGTTATAGTGAAAAAAATTCCCTTGAAAATATTCATAACAGCCACATACTGGATATATCTGTCAATAGCTCCAACATAGCCAGTCTCTCCTCTCAAATTAGAATATATCACTTTCTCCTAGTTGAACATGAGTTAACATAATTGGATTGGGTTTTGGGAACATTTTAAATGAAGTCCTATCTTTAAACACTGGAATCACACATGGCCCACTGAGATGCTCCTACTGTTGGAGGAACACAGAAACAGAAGATTCTGAACTTTCGTGAGTGCAGTTCATGCTCAACCTGCAGCATGTGGGCTTAGAATGTGGTGGTGACTGAAGTGTTCTGCACTATTCAAATGCTTTTTTTCCCTTTATTTTTATCTCCTCCTCAGCTTTTGAGCATATATAGTTTAATGTGTAAGTTTATAAACACATATCATCTACTTTATCATACAGCTCTACATAACCCAAAGAGCCTAAATGTTTCTAACTCCCTGGCACAACCAAATCTCTTGAGTTACTTTCACTTCTGAGATATTGTGTGGCAATCTCTCTGCTCTGCTATGAGGTGCACTCCTATTTACAAATGAACAAGATCAATTTAGCAGAAAATGATACAATGCTGACATGTTAAACACCAACCTTACCAGTAATCATTTGTAATGATCAAAGAAGGAAGCTTGTTGTGTATTGGTCATGTTTAAGGGACTTGAAAGTAAGGAAAATCATTATTTTACTCATGTGCTTTGGGCACGGTAAGAACTTAGTAAATATTTGCAGACTTGGAAAAAATAGTGGTATTTTTTTACTAGCAGGCTGAATAGTAGGATAAATTGAATTATGGCAAATAAAAATGATGATGAAAACCATTTGTTCACCAGGCTTTGTTTGGCTTTCACAAGGTTTCAACCTGGAAGCCAAACCCTTGGGCACAGCTTTGTGGTTTTATCTGTTAGTTTATCAAACTAAATCATACAATATAGCCTACTTGCATCATCTGTTTCAAATGTATCCATCATAAATTTAAAACAATCTCTTTTATTAGTAAGCTTTATATTATTGGTTGATATTATATCATAGATATTCTGTATAGAAAAGTCTGACTTGAAATGAGAATGCTTGAAAATGTCAGTTTTTTCATTGAGGGTGCCCTGAGTTTTGAAGTTTTTCAGTGGCATGATTATAAGTAGGACATACCCTTTGTCTTTTTCTTTCCCTACTTTTTCCAAGAAAAAGCAGTGCCTAATGTTTGAGTATAGAAGCAGAGATAATGCTAAATATTTGAGGAAATGTTGGTGAGCTATCTACTGAAGCTCACCATTACCTTTAATTACAAACAGGTGAAAATTGTGAACATTGCGACTAGCCTGAATTGTAAAACAGGTGGTGTAATCTAACGCCTTTGGTTTTCAGTTACAAACAGGTGAAAATTGTGATCATTGAGGATAGCCTGGATTGTAAAACAGGTGGTGTAATCTAACTCCTTATGGTTTTCCAAAGTAAGATACAGTGGCCTTTGGGAATATTCTGTAATTGTACTTGGAGATTGGAGAAAAACATGATGACCTTTTCACATACATTTCCAATTCAATATTCATCACATGAACCTTAAGGGTTACTAATATTTCTATTTACCAAAATCTTTCACAGTAGACTTTTACGCTAAGATTAGAATTCATTTATTTATATTGTCCTTTATTTTTCAATGATTTTGTTTATGGTAAGCTACCTTTCTGTAGACAATGTTTGTGTATATATCTGATAATCTTCAGAATTTATAGAATTAAAATAAGTTTTTGCTGAAATTCAGATAAGATGTATTTTCCTGCACACATATAAAGTTATACTGTATGTCCTTTTAAATCAGAAGCATATGTAATGATTTTTAACATAGAATTAAAATTAACTAACTAGAAAATGCTTACCTTTATATTTATTCAAATACTGCTGTGGCTATCTAAGGAATTACTGCAGATTTTTCGTTAAGAAGAATTTCCAAACATTGATCTAATGTGTTTGTTTATAGCTTATCTTTCTAATCTTTCATTAATAAAGGCCTAAAAACTATCCTTTATCATTTTCATAATTTGATATTCGTGTAATTTGTGGGTTACCTTCTGACCATGTGTGGGTGCTCCTTTATTCTCAACTTGCAGGCTTGAATGTTTCTCGTTTATATATTATTATTTCTCTTTGAAAAGGAGGTTTATTGTGAGTATCTTTGGTGAAGCTGTTTTTATTTTTTCCATCATATTTTTAGTGGGACCTTGGAACCATTACAAAATCTCAACAAGAAGCATGAAAATGGAGTGTGCTTTTATTCTTTTCCCATCCTGTCATAGTCCTCTTAGCTGCTGCTATGGCAACAGACTGGCAACAGTTGTAGAGGAAACCATGCTCAGACTAAGGCCAGATGGAGGGAGTTGGTGCCAGTGGCAGCATTGCAGGGAAACTGTGTATAGCAGTGATGAATTGGAACTTGGCTGTGTTCCTCTCCAATAGACAGGCAAGATGGTAAGGGAAGAAAAAGGGCAGAGACTATGGAGTACCACATAAGCTGAGCAGTCGTTCACAGGATTGTGGTCCATGTTAATGGGAAATCTAAATTTCCTACCTAGTTTTAAAAAATATATATAAAACATGCTAATGGCTATGCACTATTAAAAAAACAAGCTTTGTGACATAATTTCTGTTCTAATTGACTTGCTGTGAAACATTCCTTCTACACATTAATATTGTATTCTATTCTTTCAACTAATGACCCCCTGAATTCTTATTATTAACAGTATACAGTATCTCTCTTTACTGTTGCTGGTGACAGTGGAATTTTTTTTCCATTAAGAAATGTCACTTTTAGTATGCAGGTTTGAGGCTACTAAATGCATAACATTTTGGTTATAAATATATTAATGATGTTTCCTTAGAGTTAACATGAATTTCCTATTCTCAATGAGCTTTTATGATACAATAATCAAGATTAATATCAAATGAATAAAAAGAATAACAAATGATTTAGTAATAAAATTCAGATCTCTATACAGAGCTGTACTTTTTGGCAAACAATTTTTCCTGAAAGAGAGACTTTAAAGCTTTTCCTAGTCATGAATAAAAATAGCAATACAAAGCAAAATAAAACATTAAAAAATACATGTGAGTGGTAATTTCCTCTCTTATTGATGAACCCAGTTTGCATTTGTGTTTGTCATTTTTATTTTTATTTTGTAACTCAGTTTGCATTTGTGTTTTGCTTTTTTTTTTGAGACGGAGTCTCGCTGTGTGGCCGAGGCTAGTGCGGTGCCAGATCTCAGTTCACTGCAAGCTCCGCCTCCCGGGTTTACAGCATTGTCCTGCCTCAGCCTCCCGAGCTGGGACTACAGGCGCCCGCCACCTCGCCTGTCTAGTTTTCTGTATTTTTTAGTGGAGACGAGGTTTCACCGTGTTAGCCAGGATGGTCTTGATCTCCTGACCTCGTGATCCGCCCGTCTCGGCCTCCCAAAGTGCTGGGATTACAGGCTTGAGCCACCGCGCCCGGCCGTGTTTTGCGTTTTTAAAATTTTTGTTAAATTAAAAAATCCGAGAAAACAGAGGTACAGACATGGAATAATGTGGTCAGTTGTTATTTAATATTTTGATGAGGTAATATAACATTTTCAAGAAATTTTAAATGGAAGGCCAAATTTGAGGTGGATTTAATTTTCTAAATTGCTGATATGAGTCATCTGGTAGATGGAATCTCTGATTTAGCTGACAGATAAGAAAATAAGGTTGTTTATAGACTCCCAGGGTAAAGCATGTAAGTTGTCTTAAGAACGTATGCACTTGAAACATGACAATACCATAGTTAATTTCTGAAATGTTTCTTGGGTCTTAAACAAGAAAAATGATCATTTTACAATCTAAGTTTGAGACATATTTTAGCAGATAAATGTAATCTGTAAAGTTCTTTTTATTTTTATTGTGAATTATATTTATCATTTATCTAATATAAAGAAGAAATGCCAATTTTATTTCATTCTAGTGAACATTACTATCTTTGTTACATCAGCAAGGAGAGGACAAGAAATATTTCACTTGGAATTATTTAGATTTGAATTTACCAAGACATAATGATACCTTTATTATGTTGGGATAATAATGCATGGAAGCAAACTTGATTAACTAATGTTCATTATGTCTGATAGGTGCCCAGGGTCATATCAAACTAATGAAAAATAATACCGGTATTTGAAAATGATAAAAATATTATGAATAGCCTCCAACATGAATGTGTGTGTATATATATATTTACATATACCTATATGCATGTATATTTATATATGAAAAATATAGATACTAATAAACTAAGCTTCCATATGTGTATTTTTCTAGTTGGCATTTTTATTTTTTAACTAAATATATATGCATCCACTTTTTAAAACATTTCTAATGAAAACCTTAAAATGTCTTCAAAAATAGAAAGAATGTTATAATTTACCCTTCTCCAGCTTCAATATTTTTCAATGCTCGAGTATTCTTGTTTCATCCATTTAAAAACTCCCCTCCCCATATGGTTATAAAGATAATCACAAATAGAAAATAATTTAATTCTGAAATGTTTGAATATATAACTGTAAAAATAATAGGATTTAAAAAAATATAAAAATATGTGCCCCAAATAATTAAGAACACATTTATTTTCATCAAATATTCAATGTTAAAAATTTTTGGATTGTCTTTCTTTCTTCAAAAAATTTAAAGCTTTTTTCTAATTAGAATTAAAGATGCATTTTAAGTACATTTTAAGCTAAATCTAGAACTAAAAGCAATCTGTGTCTCTCTGTGTCTCTGTTTCTTTCTTTTTCTCTTCTTCCCTGGCTCTTTATTTGTAGAGATACCTACTCATTTGCCTTTAGAGTTTCTCAAGATCTGGAGTTGCTAACTTCGAAATATTCCTCTTTTTCCTTTATTTCCTATAAATTGATAGTGAGATTCAGCTTTGTTTTTTGGCAAGACTATATCATAGGCGGTGTTGTGTGCTTATATCAGAATGTTGCCCTATCTGTGATATTTGCAGCCACGACCAACATTTATTATTTCATTAAAGGTTGCAAAACAGTGATATTCTGATTCACGTGCTCCTTCCTACCTAACATTTTATAAAATACTTTGTTATCTTACAATAAGTTTCATATAAGAAAGGAGAGAGAAATGCATGAGTCTTTGCATTAATTTGCTTGTTTATTCATTTTAAGTATTGTGTTGTATTTTATAGCATGTGTATATCAACAGTGTTGTTTCTAATTTTTAAGAGATGTAAACAATACTGTAATATGAATGCTTATACATATTTTGGCAATTTCTACTTTAAAAATGTGAAGTTTTTCTCAATGCAAGAGATTAAAATTCCTCTTCAGCCAACATTCTCTTGTGTTTATGTTTTATTTTTTAAACTGTTATTATTATTGTTAATCTCATAGGTGTGGAATGATTATCATTATTAATAGCTAACATTTGTTGAGTGATTAGTATATACCAGGCCTTCATTTGGACATTTTAGGAGCACAGTTTTATTTAATTTACACAGTATTTTTATTAGGTAGATGCTATTATTCTGAGTAACTAAAGTTCTTTTCATTTTTATTGTGAATTATAGTTATCATTTACCTAATATAAAGAAGAAAAAATGGAAAAAAGGAAAAAGGAACACACAGAAATATTAAATAACTTGTACCTAGCTAGTGAGTGGCAGAGTTAAGATTTTAGCCAAGATAGCTTAATCATTAAATAATAGTGAATCCCAGTTACTGGAATTTATATTTCTTGATTTTTAGGTATATTGAACCTCTTTACATATATTTATGACCATTCTCCTGCCTCAGCTTCCCGAGTAGCTTGGATTACAGGCATGCACCACCAAGCCTGGCTATTTTGTTGTTGTTGTTTTGTTTTGTTTTGTTTTTTAGTAGAAATGGGGTTTCACCATGTTGATCAGGCTGGTCTGGAACTCCTGACCTCAGGTGAACTGCCCAGCTAGGCCTCCCAAAATGCTGGGATTACAGATGTGAGCCACCGCAGCACCCAGCTTCATTTTGTCATTGTTAAGGATAAAGTACAGATGTCATAAAATCCTTTCTATGCATTTGGATTTTAATTTGTGAGGCTATATCCTTCTGAATCTTGAAGAAGTTATCCAAATAATACTCTGACTGTGACTAGTAAACACTAAAGGATATGGTATCTTTTGTACAATTGTCCTGAGATTGACATTATTATTAAAATAATACAAACAATATATTGTTATTTTAAGTTCCTAACATATCTAAACTAAATTACTTGCACCCCACCTGGCCAAACAACATGGGGAAGAAGAGTCTAATAAAACACTGTATCTACTCTGAAATTTAAAATCTGGTTGAGGGGACAATTCCAATAATTGAAATCGTTAGGAAATGGGGTAAAGGAGCACATAATCAAAGGCTAGGCACATGGGGCATATCATAACTCTATGCTTTAAAAAATGTGAAATTTGTGGCTGGGCACGGTGGCTCATGCCTCTAATCCTAGCACTTTGTGAGGCCAAAGCATGCAGATCACCTGGGTCAGGAGTTCGAGACCAGCCTGGCCAACATGGTGAAACCCTGACTCTACTAAAAGTATAAAAATTAGCCAGGCTTGGTGGCGGGTGCCTGTAGTTAAAGCTACTCAGACTTGGGAGGATGAGGCAGGAGAATAGCTTGAACCCAGGAGGCGGAGGTTGCAGTGAGCTGAGATAATGCCACTGCACTCCAGCCTGGGTGACAAGAGCAAGACTCCGTCTCAAAAAACAAAACAAACAAACAAAAAAGTGAAATTTGTTTCAGAAGAAACAGAAATTTGAGTTTTCAGATACTTTAATATCTTCTTCTTAGGAAAATAAATGTAACAGTAAGATAGCATTACATTAGCTATTAGCTTTTCAAATTAAAGCTTTTCAAAATTATTTTTGAACATTGCGTCTGTCCTAAGCCCTGGAGATATAATGATAAATAAAATATGATTTTCTCTCAAGTATAATATGGTATAATCAGGATTGTTTAGCACATTTTCTCCCTAAAAGTAGATATTGTCCTTCGGAAGACTGCAATCATTTTGTTTCTGCTGCCCAGTCAGTTATTATCTGAGCTGTCACCTCTTTGCATTTGAGTCAGCTCATCAAACCTTGTATAATGTTACGAGTCATTCATCCCGATATTTTACTTACTCTGTTAGCATTTTATTTTATGTCACAGTAGCTCCTAAGATAAAGAATGAGCTAAACAGGATAAAAGTTTGTCAAAAGAGAAGTGACACATTTATTGATGTGAATTTTGTTAAATTCTAGAGAAAATGTCACTAGAATTTTTTGTAAATTGGGGAGAAATTTCCTTGCTGAGAATTAACATGCAAAAATGTGAGTTAGCCTCCAGAAAATTATCAACAGACATTGTTTTTTTCTGAAATAAAATTATTTACATCCCCTAACAGAGTGAATTAAGTACAGTATGCCCGAGTTACTAATTTTAAGATATTTTGTGATTTTGCAAACCTTGTGACCTATATCACCATGCTGACTAATAACAGTTAAGTTATATGTTAAGGTGAGACAAATTATTGCACAAATATAATCCAATTTTAAACAGATATTATGGGTTATTTAAGTTATATCATAAAATAACAAGTTGATAATTTACCTGTTAGTTCTACCAGACCTAACATTTATTCTCCAATCCAAAAGTCCTTTACCCATATGACTGCATGCCACATATTATCCATTAATTTCCACTTGTTTCTATGACCAGTACATAAGGATTCTTCATAAACATTTTATTTAACAAAATATATTTCTGTACTTTCAACTTAGTTTGAAAAATCTTCAAAAATTATTCCAAATGAATTCATCAATCATTTTTGGTCTAAACTATTGATATTTTGTACTGTCAAAATCCACCAGATAATGGCATAACCTTCTATTTGTCCTGAACTCCAGAGTTTTTCCAGGGCTGGACATAGGCTATATGTCTTAGCTAGAATATTAATTTTAAAATAAGAAAAATTAATTTTGTTTAGTTACCCAAATTCTTTAAATTTCACCAGTCATGGCATCTGTATTGTTGTCCCTGGAAACATCCAGGGTACAATTTTCCCAATAAGTATAACATTGTTTCAAGAGAACATGTTTATTAATATCATGTTCTATATAACATGTATATTATAAAATTATAATTTTTTCTAGAATCTTTAATTCATTTTAAAATTATAAATGACAATGCAGACTGTGTTTGTATGTTTTATGTGTATGTGCATATGCTAGCATATTTTAGGTGTATAAATCTGAATAAAAATTTTCAAGGAAGTAGGCTGGGAAGAGATAAATGCTAAAAGTAAACAAAATTTGGAATTAAAATACCTGAGTTTTTCAAACCTTTCATTTCTACTATAAATAGAATGTGGAAATACTGTTATATTTCTGTGTCCTGACATAGAGATATACATAGACATATGTCAGTCTCATATATAGTGTGGCAAGGAAGCTATTTTATTCAATTATTAATTTTACTTAATATATATTGAGTGCTTTCTCCGCTCTGTGCTAGTAATATATTGAATTGGAACACATTAGTAAATATATTCTAGTAAAAGGTAGTACATAGACACAAAAAATAATTTAAAATTGCAATTCCTTGTAAATGTTCACAAAACATATATATTTTAGTACAAAAACATTCATTTATATAAAAGGAATATATAAAATTATTACATTAGTGAGAAAAAATCATGGCCTTAAAGACATTAGAAAATTATATTTAAGTCAATTTACTTTTGTTAGAATACAGGATAGTTTTCAGATGATATATATATACACACACACACATATACATATATGTCATTGCAGATTTGCCATTCAATTATGCAAAATAAATAAATACTTAAAAATCCAGAATCAGTTGAGCTGCAAAAAAACTCAGTAGTTTTTGAGACTAAACTCAGGTTTATTTATAGGGTATGCCTAGTAAAATATTTTACAAGAATTTGTATGAGAAATAGTCTACAATTATTATATACTGCATTGTAAGAAAGAATGATTCTCTCTATAGTTTACATTTCACTTGCAGGATATTTTATGAGTTATTCTGGACTAAAAGTTATATTAAATGGTATGAAGGTCCCAGGTTGACCAGTCCACTGAATTTTCTAAGCTGTCCATACTCTAGTTTTTCTCATGCCTCAAAGAGTTTTTCTGAGAACAAAAAAAAAAAAAAGCAAAATAAAGGGATGATAACAAGCACCTACATCTGAAAAATAAATATGTTAAAATGTAATGTAACACACCTGTGATCCCAGCACTTTGGGAGGCTGAGGTGGGTGGATCACCTGAGGCCGGGAGTTCAAGACCAGCCTGGGCAACATGGTGAAACCCTGTCTGTACTAAAAATACAAAAAATTAGCCAGGCTTGATGGGGTGAGCCTGTAGCCCCAGCTACTTGGAGGCTGAGGCAGGAGAATCACTTGAACTGGGGAGGTGGAGGTAGCAGTGAGCGCCAGCTTGGTGACAGAACAAGGCTCTTGTCTCAAAAAAAAAAAAAAAAAAAAAAAAAAGGAGCTATTGCTGGTAATGCCACTATCTCACACAATTTTAACAAAGAACTTTGGCATACACGGATAAGAAGATTTTACTTCAAATTATATGTATATATTTCATTTAAAGAAATCTAAGATCCTCTCAAAGCTTGTTTTAGCTTATTTTGTCACACCTATTCTTTCTCTCTCTCTCTCTCTCTGTCTCTTACACACACACACATACACACACACACAGAGTTTTTGTGAGAGAAGAGAGTGGGTTTTGGGAGGGTAAAAATGGCTCCCTGTCTCTAGTGCATCTCTAGTCCTTATTCTCCCTGTACTGAAGGAATTATTCTAAGAAATGATTTGTAGTAAAATGCTGGATGTGATAGCTAGACATGATGTAGGAGCAGCTGGTCTAACACTCATGACATATGATGGGTGTTAGCTTAATCTGCTGCTTGTGAAGCATGATAAAGGTGCCTAGAAATTCAGTGATTATCTAAAATTTTTAGATGAAGTTGGACAAATGAAATGTTTGTCTTGGTTTGTTATACTTGGTTATATATTTCCATGTTCTGATAAAATTTCGTAAGTGTTAACATGACATGTATAGGTAGTACTTATTAATCATTTAGGAATATACTATGTCAGATCTTGAATTCATGAAAAATAGAGAACCCTAGCCTAGCTTTCACCTTCCTCACCTTCTTATAGAGGCCCTGCATAATTTCCTCAGGACCTAGAATTTTATTCTGTAACTCACTTGCACGTATTGTTTTTCTCATTCACTCTTCACAATAATCCATTAATTTTTCCAGCTAAAATAAAGGACACAAAGTGTTGGAATTACGTTATTCAACTGATAATGTCCTATAGCACAGCACACGTCTAAATACAAAGCACACCCATAAAATACTGGCAGAATAAGTAAGTAAACGAATGAGGCATACAGGAGATCAAAAAAGTTCAAAGAGGTTGAGCAATTTACAAAGTCTCTTAATAAGTAACTAGCAAGTCTATCATCAAGTGGCGAAGGTTTGGACAGTGTGAGTACTTGAGCACACAAGATAAGTTAAAGGCCCCCACATGCTCAAATTTCAGATTTGGTTTTTTGAATGTTTCAACTGATAGCATAATTACGATATGCTCACAGAGTGTTATGTGTTTGTTAGAGTATGGACACCAATTGTGGAAACATTGTGAGAGTTTAAAGGGAAAATTTAAAGCTGATTTTGGATAAAGCTTGACATGAGAAGACTTACCAAGTATGAGTTAACTTGTATATGTTTCTGGGAATAATAGAATATAAAATTTATTTCCAAAATATATATATCCTAATATTGTAGAGTTCTAGGGCAATACATGTTAATATTTATTTTTCATATACAGATTCTGAATGTGATTCACTTATTACTTTGTTAAAAGATGGTTTAGAGAAATGGAGGAGGCAGAAGCCAAGCCTTAGTGACTTAAGGAGAGAAAGAGTTCATACAGTAAGGGTAGATTCATAAATATAGGGAAACTAATGTGTGGGTAAGGTGGGCAGTTTGAGGGAAAGTTTTTGGTTTAAGATGGAAGAGCCTTGGACATGCTTCTGCATGGAATATAGAGCCAGTTGAGAGGGAGAAATGGATAAAATGAGCTTGGCAAAGGATGATTGGTAGAGACATGTCAAGGATATTTAGGAAAGCATGGAATCTATTCTGGAGCAAAAATTGAGGAATTATACATGTGTGAAAATTGGAAGAAAGGGGAGACTCATCTTTTTTAAGTTTTTTATTTAAAAAAATTTGTGGGTACATAGGTGTGTATATTTATGTGGCACATGAGATGTTTTGATACAGGCATGCAATGTGAAATAAGACCAAGAAAAGAGTAAAAATCATAAGAAAAGTTGGTCAAACACTTTAATATTTATGATTATGTCAGCAGCAGAAGTGGTAGGTGTGAATTGGAGGAGAATTGATGGGTAAGATAGACTGGGAATTGTGGCATCACATTTTACCTCTTTCTGGGAAGGAAGAAGCAAGGTAGTTTGGTAAGAATGCTCAGAAAGAGGAAGGGACAAGGAGGCTGGAAGATAATGCAAATGTTTGAAATAACTGGAGGTAATAAATAATATCATTAGATTGATATAAAGAAAGCAAAATCCATAAATATGTCAGTCATCAATGAAGGACCAATGAGTTTTGGAAAAGCACAAATTTATAGCGAATCTATCAGCAAGACCTTCGGTATCTGTTTCTTTCAGGAAAACAATCAAATCTCATCATGATCTGACTCCCGACTAACCTGCAAATGTATCTATATTGCACTGTTAGCATTCTATGACCTAATTATAGTGAATTTCCTTGCAGTCTTCCAAATGAGCTATCTTCTCCCCTACTTCATATTTTGCACATGTTGCTCCCTGTGTTTGAAATTTTCTTTTTAACATGATTCACCTGGTTAATTTCTATACTTAAATATGCTGCTCCAGCAATGTCTTATCCAAAAAGTATTGTCAGTAGGTTTGCCAAGTAAAATACAGAATGCCCAGTAAAATTTGAATATTTGGGGCATACTCATACTAGAAACATATTCACTGTTTATCTGAAATGCTAATTGAATGAACTATATTTGTATTTGCTAAACCTGACATCCCTAATTGTCAGCCCCAGATGGACTAGGTTAGTTGTTTTTCATGTTTTTTCATAGCACGCACTATGGTAGCCTATATCACATTGTCTACTACTTTGTATCTTCACTGTCTGTCTCTAACATTAGAATATGAAGCTTCTATAGACCAGGCACTGTATCTTGGAGAACACTTCACCTAGACAATGCCTGGCTCATCATAGATCGACTTGTTATAAGCTGATCATGCTAAATTCTTTGGTGCTTTTGCTGGAGAAACTTAAGCCGGTTGCCTAAGGATCTGGCTAACAAGAAGCTAAGGTTCATTTTGACCACAGCTTTAATCATAGTGGACACAGAGAGCACTTTATTTATTGTCGTGTGAATTAGAGTGTGGGAGATGCATGGAATTTCTGAAGAATCACCAGTCCACTACAGCCATGTGGTTCTTGTGTACTTTTAAAGCTTCTTATTACCAGAAAAACACTTTTATTCTGAAATTGATTCAAATACATGTTTATTTTTTTGTTAAGTGGCTTCAGGGATTCCTCTCTATTGGTCCCAGAAGAAAAGTTAAATGCTAGCCATGAATTTCAAGGCTCTTAACCCCAATTTATCTTTTCAAGCACAATGTTTATAGTTTTCTTACATGCCCTGGCTTCCTAACACAGAAAACTATTAATTCTCCCCAAAATGCAACAAAACTTTGCATTTCTGCAATTTCTTGCTATACCTCTGGCTTCTTCGCTTAAAAATCCTACTCCAAATGTAACTCAAATTAAATATTTTGCCTGCCGTGAAGCCTATGCCCAAACCCAACTCTTCTGAACTCCAAGTTAACAATTCCCTATTCAGGAATTTCTTGAGGCCTTACCTGTCTCAGGGTCAGGTACGTTGAGTACATCCCAGACTTTCATATTTGGGGGCAAGATTTGTGGCAGGCATTCAGCAATCGTTTTACTCAGTGAATTGTATAATCAAGGCTTTAAGGCAAGAGCCTCTCATAACACAAACTGCAGTACCCTTAAGGGGAGCTTTGAAGGTGTGTGTTTCCTCAGTTTCTTGACAGAATTATGTTCAAAACACCTAGTATCAAATATAAACTAAATAAAAATACCTAAACATGAAGACTAGGAATGACTGAAGGAATAGCAGTGGCTGTGAAATTATTTATCATATAGTTAAATAGTTATCTATGCTTTCTCCAATATTCTCTAACTTACTATATCTTTCTCAGTAGGACTGCAACCTTTGAAGTTTCTGAATTGCTTCCACTTTTCCGAGTACTATAGTCAGTTTGCAAGATTGTTTTTTATGAACTCTGGTAGCTCTTTAGCGCATTGCAATATATTTTATGAAAATACAAAAATGCCGTATATCTTTTAAAGCAATATTATATGGAATTCGATGAAAGCCCAACTGACTGGTGTTATTTTTATATAACAACAGAATATAAACAGTCCCTGCTGTTTGATATAAATTATTGAAATATGGGGAAATTAAATATTTTCATCCATTTTTTCCTCAATGCCAATATTATTAATCTTTTAACAAGTACTTATTGAGCTAACTATTAAATGCCTTTCAATGTCTAAGTTCACCATTCTTGTGAAGTTTATATTTTAGCAGAGGCACACAGAAATAAGCATAATCAAAAGTAAATTACATAATGTCATGAAATCAAATTTTTAATTTTATGTAAAAAATTAAAAGAAGCATAAGAGAATTATGAGTGTAGGGACAGGTTGTTGGGGTAGTGTTGGGAGAAGATAGTTTGCAATAATAAACCAGGTGGTCAAAGAAGACCACTGAGAATGTAAAATTTGAACCAAGACTTGAACAAGGAATAAGGACAGATGTTAGTATTAGGTTGCATATGTATTCATCCAAATTTAGATAATTCACATTTAGTACATGTTGTGTACTCTCTAGTCAAGATTACTATATTCACAGTGTAATTCAACTTCTCATAAGTATGAAAATCAATTGTGTTTTATCATTTAAAAATAGCAGATATCAAATCAATATTTTTAGATCAAAACCCTTGTGTTTCTTCTCTGTCACTTAGTAAATGAGATCTGGCTACAAATTTACTTAATTCAGACTTCCAAGATTTTTGAAAGAAGTAACTTGACTAAGCTTTACTAAATTTTCTCCAAACCTTGTTGTGTGTAGCATAGTACTTCATAATACTATTCTTGCATTATTTTGAAAATGCAAAATATTCAAGCCATAGAAATTGGAACATGAACTTACATTATTTTGTGTAATTTCTCAATTGGAAAAAAAAATCACAAAATGCCCTCATATGTGCACATATGTCTTTGAAAAATCACCCTATGACAATGGATTTTCCTGTTTGTGAAGTGCACAGAGGGGCAAAACTCTGACAGTATATGCCTTTTAATTTTGAAATGGCCTAGATATATTAAAAATAGTGATTGGGCCACCATGCAGTGCTCTAATCAACAGAATACATAGCTCTGACTTCACAATTTCCATCATCCTATTGATCTTTTAAATGTACAGTGCCACTCTCAAAAATATACTTTATATTGAACAAGAAATATTTTTAAGAAAGCTTGAGTGAGTCATCACACAAAACTTTTATTCTTCCTATATAAAGTTACCAAATGAAGAGTATAGCAAAATGTATGTGCTCACCATTTTCACATTCTTAAATACCTGTCTGATATTATGAACTGGATTTTCAGTTTAAGTATATTAATCAAAAACATTTTTCAGCAATGAAAATTACTATTGAATAGGCCATGATTAATGACCTAAAGTTGTTAATATAGTGACATTTCTGTTTCAGATTGTTTTGGCATTAGGTGGAGAGGAGTGGTCAGAGTTTTGCTATATCCTTTATGATTATACTTCTTAAGGAAGTAAGAAACAATTACTGCTAAAGAGGATGTAAAACATCTGATGACTTACAGGAAACTGATGGAAACATAGAAGAGACACTTGTGAAAATTAGGCAATAGAAACTGTATTTAGGACAACTGTGATAATTGTGAACATCTAATTTACCTCCTAATATACATGATTTGGTTTGGTTGATTACTATTATTGACTTCATATTTGAAGATTTATATGAATTATCTTATGATTGTAAAAGTTCATGAATATTTAATTGCCTACATGGACATAGGTGTATTCCCTTACAATATCTTTTCTTGTAATATGATGCTTGTACAGTATTCTTAAAATATTTAACAAATTATACTTTAAATATTTTGATGAGATATGAAGATAGTTTTTCATCATTTATTTGTTAGTACATTGTTATATTTTAAAGTAGCTTTGCTATTAATTCTATTGCTTGACTTTAAAATTTATTTTGTAACTTCTTTAAAAATTATCATTAATAGGATATGGATGATTGCCATATGAAGGATGAAGATATAGCCAGTGCAACAAAAATTGATGATGTATATTTCTGAATGCACCCCATGAGAGTGTATTTAATATCATGTGCAATAGTTACTCTTTATATGTTTAGTAGGAGAATAATAGTTCTTTATCCATGCCATGTTGGGTGAAAAACAAGATTTTTGTAATTGAATGAATTTAAAATCTAGCTCTATTTCTTCCAGTGTGGTACAATTTGTCAAGTTACCTACTTTCCACATCCTTTTGAGGCTTTGAAAATGGATATAAATATAAGCACTTACGAAGTAATAAATAGCTATGATTCCTCCTATCACGAAATCTTGTATGGGAGACTAATCAGATGTTCTGAATAACATTAACACCTTTCTCCCAGTCTCTATATGGCTTTCAACAAGAAGAAAGTCTTACATGCCGAATAGAGAAAATATTTTGTGAAGCCTAGAATATGATCTCCAAAGTCAGACTGCATGGGTGTGAACTTTACATGCATCACTTAGTATGTGAGGTCCTGAGCAATTTGCTCAAATTCTGTAAGCCTCATTTTCTAACTTGTGAATTAATATACTGATAGTACATAACTCGAATACAATGATGGACACTCATATGGCAGCTACTTGTATTACTGTCACTTAGCTTGGCCTAACTATGGGGCCTAACTAATCTCCATGTAGGAGGATAATTTCCTGAACCTACTTCTGAACACATGTGATTATCACTGTTGGTACCATCTGTTGATGCTTCTCTACTGACCTTCACCCCCTGCACTCCACATGAGAATATAGCATTACGCCTTAAAAATACTTGATTTTGAACCCTTGGATCTTTTCTACTGTGCAAGGCTAAGAACGATCGTACTATCTTTTGCCAACTTTCCTCTTTTCTAATCCTGAGTTGTATTTTTTTACAAGTGTGTGAATATATTAACTCTTTGATTCTTTGGAGAAAAAGAAACAATCACTTTTATAAAAGTATAAATTATAAGCCATGAGTATTTCCCTTCTGCATAAGTGTTGGGAATTCATAAAATAGAAATTATGTGTAATTATGCAGATGAGATGAAAACAGTTTTGTTGTTTAGTCATAATTTTTAATAAGATGAAAATTTAAGTTTGCTTTCATTTTTTGTACTTTCACATTTTGGGGGTAATTTCTAAAAAAAATATTTTATGTACCTAAAAGAGTGGAGACATTCAGAAGAATGAGGAGATGGAGAGGAACGGAACATGGTTTACATGCAAAGTTTAACAGTGTTGATAGTTATATGCCTTATAGGAAGAACTAAAATGAGGCATGTGTGGAAGATATTTACATGGTGCCAAGTCATCACTTATTTGAACTAAACTAATTCTTTTAGCACCTACATTGTAATACAAACCAATCAATTGCTTTTGGATATCCTCCTAGAACAGTTTTTCTGCCCCCATTAGCAAATGTAATAAGTGATAACATAAGGAAGCTGAGCAGAAAATTACCACATCTGACTGAAATCTATCAGGAAATTAGGGCATATGTATGGATAATGAGTTTATCCAAATTTATTTTTGGCCACAGCTCAAAAGGCCAGGATTACAGTTGCCAAATTACCACCTGTGCCCTATATATCACAGGTGTTCTGGCCTTCAGAGCTGCTTTTCTTTCTAAAGATTTCTGGGCCAAGCATGTTTCCACCCACCCCATGAATGTGAGTTCATGCACAAAATCAGTACTCAGTTCTGGATCAAATATTGACATTCACCTTGACTTTGAACACTTTCTAATGTCTTTTTAAAAATTAATGACTTAATAAAAGTATAAGCACTGTGTCAATTAGGATTAGGTTTAGCTACTGTTATTAGAGACCCAAGATAATATCTAGAGTCCAGGGGTTATGTCCTAGGTCATCAGGAACAGAAGAAACTTCCTTCTTCTCAGCTCCACTAGTCTTAGACTATGGAGGCACCAAGTTTATTATAGTCACAAGATAACTGCTGAAGACCTCACTGTCATATTCTCATTTTAAAAGGAAGAGAGGGGAAGGACAAGAGAACCCCCTCTCTGAGTCATGTCTGCACCAAAGGGCTTCCCTGGAAGACCAAATAAGTAATTGTGTTTATATTTCCTTGCCTATCATTATCTGTAAGTTTTTAGAGGGTTTTTTTTTTTTCTTTTTGAGACGACGTCTTGCTCTGTCGCCCAGGGTGGAGTGCAGTGGCACCATCTCAGCTCACTGCAAGCTACACCTCCTGGGTTCACGCCATTCTCCTGCCTCAGCCTCCTGAGTAGCTGGGACTACAGGCGCCCATCACCACGCCTGGCTAATTTTTTGTATTTTTTTAGTAGAGACAGATTTCACCGTGTTAGCCAGGATGGTCTCAGTCTCCTGACCTTGTGATCTGCCCACCTCAGCCTCCCAAAGTGCTGGGATTACAGGTGTGAGCCACCATGCCCGGCCAAGTTTTTAGAGTTTTTAGTTTGCAGAAAAATGTAATGGGGGTTTGTTTAAAATACAGCTTTCACTACCCTCTGCAAAAAGAACAAAGCCAGAGGCATCACACTACCCAATTTAAAACTATATTTTAAAGCCACAATAACCCATAAAGCTTGGTATTGGTACAAAAACCGATACATAGACTAATGGAACAGAATAGAAAACTTGGAAATAAAGTTGCACACCTACAAACATCTGATTTTCAACAAGGCCAACAAAAATAAGCAATGAGAAAAGACTTCTCATTCAGTATATGGTGCTAGGATAACTGGCTAGCCATATGCAGAAAATTGAAGCTGGACTCCTACCTTTCACCATATACAGAAATTAACTCAAAATGGATTAAAGATTTAAATATAAGACTTCAAACTGCAAAAATCATGGAAGAAAACCTAGGAAGTACTCTTCTCAACATCAGCTTGGCAAATAATCTTTGGCTAAGCCCCTAAAGCAACTGCAGAAAAAAACAAAAATAAACAAGTGGAATCTAATTAAACTAAAGAGCTTATGAATAGTGAAAGAAGCCATCAACAGGTGAACAGACAACCTACAGAATGGGAGAAGATATTCACAAACTATGCATCCAACAAAGGCGTAATATCCAGAATCTATAGGGAACTTAAACAAATCAACTAGCAAAAATCAAATAACCCCATTTAAAAAATGAGCGTGCTACATGAACTTCTCAAAAGAAGGTGCATAAGTAGCCAACAAACATGAAAAAAAAATCAGCATCACTAATCATCAGAGAAATGCGAGTCAAGACCACAATGAGATATCACTCAGAATACTGATGTGAGATAACCACACCAGCAGAATGGCTATTATTAAAAAGTCAGAAAACAAAAGATGCTGGCAAAGCTATGGAAAAAGGGGAACACTTATACATTATTGGTGGGAATGTAAATTACTCCAGCCACTGTGGAAAGCAATCTGGAGAGTCCTCAAAGACCTTAAAACAGAGCTACCATTCAACTCAGCTATCCCACCGCTGGGTATATACCCCAAAGAAAATAAATTATTACACCAAAAAGACAGATGCACTTGTATGTTCATTGCTGTGCTATTTACAATAGGAAAGACAAGACATGGAATCAACCCTTATGCACATCAATGTTAGACTGAATAAGGAAAATGTGGTACATATACACCATGGAATACTATATTGTCATTTAAAAAAAATGAAATAATGTATTTTGCAGCAACATAGTTGGGGCTGGGGCTACAATTTAAGCAAATTAACACAGGAATGGAAAAACAAATACTGCATGTTCTCACTTACAAGTGGGAGCTAAATATTGAGCACACATGAACATAAATGTACAAACATAGGCCCTGTGGACTAGAGGGTAGAAGGAGAAAGAAGGGTGGGTTGAAAACTACCTATAGGTATTGTGCTCACTACCTGGGTGACAGGATTCATACTCCAAGCCTCAGCACCATGAATATTCCGATGTAACAAACCTGCACATGTACCCCCTATATCTAAAATAAAAGTTGAAGTTAAAAAAAAAAAAAAAAAAACTTTTTCCAGAAATTCTGGTTCCACAGGGCTGGGAGAGGCTCAGAAATCATTTTGGAGGTGTCTCAACTATATTACATTTATTGATAGCCCCCCAGATGTCTTGCTGTGGAAAGTCTTTTTGATATTTTTCTTTCTTTTATCTTTTGTTCTAAACCATGCCAACTCCAGGATGTTAAAGGTAGCAATCTCTTAAAAGGCGAGGGAGGCATACACAGTGTTGGAAGAAACACTTTACATGAGATTGAGAATATGCCTGTAGTCCACATGAAAGAATTGGACAGGTGTAGATTGTGAGTTGATAGCATGAAGCCCCTTTCCCTGCAATTTGGTGCTGCCACTGTTTGTGAACCTGCCTACCTTCTAATTCCTGACATTGAAGCACACAGAAGATCAGCAAATTTCTGACATCCTTCAAACTCACGCCCAGCCTTTGTCTTCTTTCTTGTTTTAATCTTTTCTGGGTTTTTTATAATAGTGGAGTCACAGTTAAATTTATCAGATAACTGATAACAAAACCAAAAGGAAACAGATGGGCAATTGAAAGGAAAATGAAAACAAGCCTCACCAAGATCATACAATCCTCTGAAATAGATACTTTATCATCCCCATTTTATAAATGAGGAAAACAGAGACTGAGAGTAAACCTGTCAAATTTACAGTTGGTAGTAGAAAAAGGTAAATTCATACCTGAATCTGACTTCAAAGCTATGTTTCTTTGACTCTGCCATAATTGGCATCACGGAAAAGAAAAAGATTACAAAAGGGAAAGGAAATAGGTATATGTGGTATAGAGCAAGAGAGGAAAGCCAGTCTGTCCCAGACACATACTACCAAGAAAGTCCTCATCTCACTATTCACTCTAGATCATCCGTCAACATACCAGAGTATTTCCTTTTATTGTAGCTTCAGATGCTATGTCAGAGTTCATGTTCCTTTCCATTCATCAGTCCTCCAGTCACTAGTCTAACCACAACTTTCAGTCACAACTGAAATCAGTTCTCATTTCTTTCCAAACTGTAAGCTTCTTACCAGTCCTTTTTAGGTTTGATCCTATCTTCTTAATTCATTCTGCATCCATTGCCTTCTTAGTTTCCATCACCCAAATCATGAAAAAATGCAAAGGAGCCATATGTAATGAGATTCATATTTAGCTTGAAACCATGATTAGAAGAATCAGTGAGATCCAGGTTCTTTAAATCTCTGTTTCCTGACAGGAAGAAAACGTGGTATATACATCCTTTTTGGTGTTCACGAGAGGTATCACCAGCCATTGATGCCAAATTCTCTTCTGCCAGTGCATGGCTTTAATTATTCTTCTGTAGGTCTCTTAGTAAGTCAACAGTAGAATGTATTTTGCTTTTCTATTTACAGAATCTCTCTTCATCTTTTTTAAAATGTAGGCTTCATGTAGCTTTTACTGAACTGTTAATCCCTAATAAGGCAGTATAGCAATGGTGACTCTGTTCTATTCTCTGCTGTGAAACAAATATTATTTAAACTCTAAGCCTTAGATTCTAACATTAGAATAATGAAACTACTAGGTTAGGGCTTTCTGAATATGTAGAATTATAATTTTCAAAATCCATATGACATAGTGTTTGAAAGATGCTAGTTATTTTACAAGAACTATTCACACAGTTTCTATTTTTATTAGGATCCTACTAAATGATGTATTTAATCCAGTATTTATAATATTGATGATCTCTCTTAATTGCTTTCCTTTATAGGTATCTTACAGTCTACTGACTCTGGAAAATGATCAGAGACTAAAGTGGAAAACATGTTGTTAATGGCATTGAATAGAATCCGACTCCAGTTTAAAAACTTATTTGTTGTCCCGGAACATTTATTCTTGACCTTCTAGATATTTTTATTTCCATTTCATTCATTGTTCATAAGTTAAGATATGATCTCTGTCCTCCCTTCTTATTTGAGTGTCTCAATCTCAGAACAAGCCAATAGCTCTGATATACCCACCCTTTCTTTTTTTGAAGGCTGACAGCCTTTTATATAAATGCCATCTCTTTCAGCTGATATTCAAACGCTCAAACTTATGAGTTTTCAGTGGATATGTTGCTCTATCTACTTTTTGCAATTTGGTATTTTAAAAATATGTATTAAAAGCTAGAGGTATGTCAACTTATTAAAGCTTGGAGAAACATATAAAATGCTTAATTAAAAAAAATACAAACCAGTTTCTGGAAACTACAGAATGGAAGTATAGGGTGTCAGGAGAGAAACCACTGATAACTTTTGTATTAGAATTAGCTTCATGGAAAAGGTTGCTAGATGTAGAAGGATGAGCAGGTTTATAATAAATATAATAAATGCAATTTGGTGATGTGGACTTTCACTGAAAACAATGTAGAAATGTATAAATCATGGTTAGGTATATTTGAGTATATGCAAATAACTCAGTCATATGATAGGAGTACGTTGAAGAGCTTATTTCAGCACGTTGGGTGTGGCGATATGAGCTCCTCACAGGCTAGAATGATTTACTTAATTCCAGAGAAAATGGTAAGTCATTAGAAGTCTGTGTGCAAGGGATTATTTGATCAGATGATTTTTGAAAAACTTAATCTGTTTTTGATTCTTTCATTGATTTCCATAATATATTAGAAGAAATGGTATGTGAACTGATTAGTTAAAAATATAAGACAACTATAAAGAGGAGAACTTTTGCTTTCTCTTTTGCCACTTTTCTCTACACTTTTGGACATGATATTCGTGTATGTAACTGCCTACAGGATATTTCCAATGGGTTAAGCTATGACCAACTTAGAGTGTCCAAAACTGAAATCCTGTTCTTCTTCCTCTTAAAATGGCTTTGTATTTCCTATATTGAGTGTTGAATGCTTCCAAATACCTAAATACCACAATTAGAAACCTAGGAGCCACTGTGCCTCTTTCCTTCTCTTTGTCCTCTGCATCCAGTTCACCATCAAGTATTGTCAACTCTGTTTCTTCAATTGCTTTTTATTCCTTCTGCCACAGCATCAACTTATCATTATCTCAAGCTTGAACTATTTCAACAACAATTTGGAGTCAGTTCCATCTTAGCTATATTTTCTCCTTTACAATTAATTATTCAATGTAGTTAAAGGGATGGTATTCCTAAAATTCAAACTTAACCATTTCATTCCCTATTCAAAACCCGTGAGATAATATTGTTACTTCCCTAAATAAGGCTTGTAAAGTCATTCATAGTTCAAGCTTCCAATATTATCTTTAATCGCAGCCCATTCTCTTTGCCCTGATCCCCCTTCCTTTCCACACTTGTTTTCAGATGCTATACTGAATTTCTTTAGGAGTCATTCACACACCAGGACATCTCACTGCCAGAATCCTCACAAGCTAATTTCTCTTCTTCAGCTCAATCTTCTTCTTTTTTTTTTTTTTTTTAAGATGGAGTCTCGCTCTGTAGCCTGTAGCCCAGGCTGGAGTGCCGTGGCACGATCTCTGCTCACTTCAACCTCTGCCTCCTAGGTCCCAGTTCAAGAGATTCTCCTGCCTCAGCTTCCTGAATAGCTGGGATTACAGGAACGTGCCACCTTGCCCAGCTAATTTTTGTACTTTTAGGAGACACGAGGTTTCACCATGTTTTCATTTAAAATATAATGCTAAAAGTTCAATCATCTGTGTTATTCTGTACATGCAACTCAGAAATTGGCCTCTTGGATATATCTGTGTCTTTTAGGAAATGCTGATTCTTTTTGAGGAGACTTAGAAAAAGGGGTTGACAGAAATGTGAATATAGATGTAGACATATTAAAATGTTTTTCCATTGTTAGACTCAAAATAAAAGTGCATTTTTTCTCTCTAAATAAATGCTAAACATAATGTAAAATATTATCTTCTCTTAACTCTCATGCTACATAAAGATACCAAAAGAAAAGGAAACTATAATGTGGAGGCCAGAATCAATGCTGAATTTAGCAGAAAACATGACAGTGATTTGTGAGTTTCAATGCTGGGTGAAAGCCCAGATAATAATGATAGTAACCTTTTGGATGCCTCCATTTAGAACTTGTCAGAAATACTGAATTCTATTGAGTTTAAATCATGCCAATTCAATAGGAATACGTTCAGATCTCATTTTTTAGAGTGGACTTTGGCACAGTCAAAGTTTTCCATTACAGAGTTAGCCCGTTAGCTCAAATCGATAATGGATCTGGAACTCCTTAAAATACAGAGGGTTTTATGTTGTCAGATCCAATATCAATGGAGACTAATATTTTTGAATAATTCAAAATAGTCTCAAAAGCTCAAAATAGTCTGTATCATAATAAAAACAATACCTCTAATCCATCAATATTTTAAAAATTCTACTAGCATAACATGCATTAGAACATAGAAACCAAGTTCCTCTGGTAATAAGAATTTTATGATTGTAGAACATGTGGCAATAACCATAAATTAACATTACTTTCATATACTCATTATGTATAATCAAAATTTACTTAATCACTAGTTTATTTTATATACTTATAATTCAGTTCACTATTACATTATTGATAAACAATGAAGAGACAGATTTCAATTAGATTCTATGAGAACTGACAGCAAAAATAAATATATCACCAAAATCATTCCGGTTTTCAAAAGACATACAGGTTATTTTAAACTAGGTGATACTTTGAGTTCAATCTTTGTATACTGTTTATTTTAAATAAAATATAATTGAATTAATGTTAATAGGTTATAGATTTTATTCATTCATTTTCCCTTTCTTTCAACATTCAAAATGTGTCCTTTTTATTCTAATTCTAAATAACCATGTGCTAAAAGCCCTTGAGATACCAAGACATTAAGATATGATCCTTCCCATCCACAAGTTTATATTTTACTGATGATAATGATTGTATTACCCATAGTAGGAGAAGTGAATTATACTTTTTTCAAGTGAAATGACCAAAAGAAAGTAAATATGTAGGCTAAAAAACTGAGAAGTAGATGAAGCTTGCCGTGAAAGCAGTGACTACATCATGAAGGGTCTTATATGTTAAACTGAAGAGCTTGCGCTTTGTCTTAAATTTATTGAAATACTGTTGATTTTTAACCAGGATGGTGGCACCATCATACTTATGTTTTAGAAAGAAATCTCTAATTGCAGGGTAAGTGAGGGAAAATCTAGATAGATGAAAATGATTTAGGAGGTTCTAAAAAAACTCAAGTGAGAGATGATAAATCTCCAAAGTAGGGAATTTACAGTTTTAAAATTTTTACAGAGAGAGATTTATAGAACTTAGTCACCAATTAAATGTGGATGTCAAGGGAACTGATTAAGTGTGGCATTATACTCACGATAAGCTACTTGCAGGATCAATGTGTATTATACTATGTACAGGATGAAATAGGGAAGTTGAGTGTAAGATAGATTAATATAATTTTGGACATCTTCAGATTGACTTGATTGTGGGTTTTAGAATTAAGAAATTTTTCTTCAGTAAAGGTCAAGGTTATGGAGTCCCCTGATTATAAGTAATAGTGGAAAGCTATGGATGTGGAAGAATTCCCTCAAGTAGAAAGTGTAGAGTGGACTAGAGAGATCCGAGAATGAGCAGTTTGAGGATACTGAATATGAATGACAAACAAAATGGAAGTAAATCAGAAGAGCAAGAAAGAAACTTCCATTTCAGAAACAGAAAGCAGTATCAAAGAGTATATTATAAACTAATGTGCTTAGACATCAAGCAAATGTGGCTTACAAATTTTTAATTGGATTCAGCAACAGCAGTATATGAAAATTTTATCATGGATGTTTTCAGATGACAGATAGGAAACGCCAGGTTACAAGATGTTTAAAAGTTGAATGCATGACAAAAGTGAAGAAGATGTAAGTAACTTTTCAGTGTTTGAGAAGAAAATTAGACATTAGTAAAGAGGATTGAGAGGAATACCTAGTCAACATAATTTTCTAATATCAGAAAGATTTAAACATGCTTAAATGCTGGTGAGGAAAAACAGACAAAGAGTCCTAGGAAGAAGACAGGAGGTAATTAATGAAGTAATGCCACTGATGATATAGGAAGAAAAAAAAGAAAAAAAATAGGTGAGGCATCACAGAGAAAAAGAGACACATCATGCACCAGTGTAAGAAGAAAGGGTAAGTGTAGATATTTGTAAATGGCAATATTTTCTCAATAAAATTGAAAGTTAAATATATTATCATAATTGAGGCAAGCAGGCTTCGTATGACAGATTTTGGAAAATCTGGGAAAGTTTTTTAACTAGCTGCCCTGGAGAATATATGCATGCTATCTCGAAATACACCAATATCACTAGACGGTATAGAAAACTTAGTTGATGTTAAAACCATGAGGTAGTTGTGCAGTTGTAAGTTTCTCTCTAGAAATGTTTAAAAGCTTATGTATAGAACTTAGAAAATGGACAGTCAGTTAATATTGGAACAAAATATTACCATGAGAGTACAACAGAGGAGAAGAGAATTGAACATTTTGAGAATTTACTGGTTGAAATTATGGATGTTTGTGTCCAAATGGATATGGAAAACAGAGATGATGAGCACAGAAAAGAGTGCAGGAGAGAGCAGAACTCTGTAAAGGTTAGGCATTTTAAATAATTAAAAAACAGTTCAGAGAGAGTAAGACAATGACAACTAAAAGCTAGACACACAAAAAAGACGTGGCCAGAGAATGAAATTTTTGTAATTAAGAGCTCAAATGAGGACAGACCACAATAATGACAAAGGCTACATGGATATTGTGATGTGATGAAGGATGTAACAAAAGATGACAGATATTCTGGAATGAATGGGTATTAAAATTATGAAATATGTACATAAAATTACTTTATTACAGATATGTGATAAGTATTCTTTTCAGATTAGAGGCCCTATTCTATTGTCACAAAGAGTATTTGGAAACAGTATATAATCATACCAAATGTTTCTGAACTGGGATCTCCCCCCTCTCTCCTTCCCTGCTCCTTCCTTCCTTCCTTCCTTCCTTCCTTCTTTCCTTCCCTCCCTTCTTCCCTCCCTCCCTCCTTCCCTTCCTCCCTTCCTCTTGTCTTTCCCCTTTTCCTCCATTTTTTACTTTCTTCTAATTTGTAAACATGTGTTAAGAGCATGTTTTGTGAATGCAATTCTTGACCTCTAGGACTTACTATCTAGTAAGAACACAGACACATAAACATGTAATTATAGCAATGCATTAAACACTTTTACAGAGTTAAGGACAAGCCCCTATAGGAGTAAGTACTTAATTTTCTCCCTGGAGAGGCCAAAAAAGCCTTTCCTGAGGAAGCAACATTTGAGTACGAATAAGGTCATCGGTCAGAAAATGAATAGGATGGAAGGTAGTATACCAGGAAAGAATAGCATGTAAACAAATGCAGACTCTGATCAACTATCTTAAAGGGTACTATGACAAGTTTTGTTTGCCTTAAGCTTGGAATACCTAGGAAGGGTGAGAGATGAGAATAAAATGGTGGTACAGAGACTACATCACAAAGGGCCTTTAATGCCAGGCCAAGAATATGAGCTTCATAAAGATTTCTTGAATATCTAGTGAAAGTTCAAGCAGGAGATCATATGATTAGGTTTGAATTGTAAAATGATAATTCTGGATGCCAAGTGGACCATGTTTTCAAGGAAAGCAAGACTGAATGTGAGGTAAATTAAGTTTTTGAAAAAATAATGATAGACACAAATCAATTTATGAATTAAATTCAGTAACGGCAGTCCAACATAATTTTATGAATTGGAGAGGGACTTGTGAAAGTGATTTCAAATTTATCTTGGAATACAAATATGTGAAGCTCAAACATGCAGTTAATGGATTTGAGTTATATAAATACTTTCAATGTTATATAACTCCAAGTCAAATGATTGAAGAAAATATACATTGTAAGATAAACGTTCATGGTTCAACAGGAGGGATAAGACAACACATGTGGGCTTTCTGTTGCTCTTGAGTCCAAAGCAATTAAAGAAACAAAGTGAGTAAAGGAATACATCTATAACACAAAAGTGAACAAGTTCAGGGAACTCTTTAAGACAGAGCAATACATAAAACTTTTCAAGAACTGAAAGACAAGGGAAGGAAGAATGCAGACTGACAGAAGGAGATAAAATCACACTCGGAGATATGCTACAACTGAGTCTGCAAAAGAAATGGGAGCCAATCTGTACAGTGGAATCTTTGAGACATTTGGAGTTGGAGTCAGAAGTTTTATAATGGAGAATGTAATTGAGCAATAGCTCAGAATATTGGAAGGAATTGTAATTTAAGGTCAGCCCTATACCTCCATGAATCATCACCCATTTCTTGCCTCCCACCCATTGAACAAACGTATAGATTTTGGGCCATTTTTATTTATCTTAATGTAAAGCTCTTTATCTTTTCACTAAAAAAATTAAACCTATGTTTGGGGAAAGATATAGTTTCAATAAATGCTTGAAGGAATGGAGTCAAGTCTTTAAGAATCTGGGAGAAAATTATTTTCATTCTAGAATTCTGTATCCAGACAAGGTGTTATTAAATAGATAAGACAGAAAGATATTATCAAATATGTGCCTACTCGTCTAACCAGTCTCCCACTTAAATAAAACTATAAACTGAGACAGAGTGAGGAAATTACATAATAATGTTAAAGAACACAACAATTATGATAGCTCTCCAGTAGGTCTAGAGAAAAATGAGTGCTGATTAAAGTAAGCGAGAGATCTCTAGAAAAGTAAGGGTTCGTGTGGTTTAGTGAGGATGTGGAAGGTGATGTCATAAGCAATGGTGAACCTAGTGCCTAATATTACTTTCTGCACATAGCAAATACTTAATAGATGGTTTCAGTGATAAGAAAAATCAAACTTATACAAATAAGGCTTATTACTTTTAAGGATGCTTCCACATAGATTAATTTATTCAATAAACTTTTGACAATTCAGATAGTTAAGTATTTTTGTCACTTAAGATGATCTATCAAGTATCTAGATGTGCTATTATTACCTGAATTGATGGAGCATTATGATGCCTTCCTTCTGGAAGGTATTCAACTAGTGAATCTAAAATCATGCCAATTTCCAATAGATCAAATCTTACTCAATTGTTTCTTGGGGTGCTAGAAAATTTGCCAATGCTTCCTTATTTTTTAAGGTTTAGTTTCTTTTGGGGGGGGCTTGCACTAATATGTTTTTATCTTTTATTAAGTTCAATCAAATAGAAGAATGCATGGTTTGTTCACAAAGAACTGTAGTGCAATATTTTTGGCTTAATACCAAAATCATGTACTTACTGATTTCTTTTGGAAGGTATATGCCAAGACAGCAAACCAATACCTCTGTTTCTTCCAGAGCATCTCTGACACAAACCCACTCAAATAAATTAATATTCTGCACTTGACTGGCTTACCTGGCCAGAATAACAAAATGTTGTGCCAATGCATGATGCAACTCTGATGACCAATGCTTAAAAAATTATGAATAAGCATTGTTTTCATCTTAACAGTTTTTTCAAAAGCCTGTTTTTGTTTCTGTTATCTCCCCTATAGATTTTACCTATTAAATGGTGCAGTAAGCGAGTTGGCACATACCTTTTTAGACTTAAAATGATGAGGGGAGACAGGGATATTAAAGACGTTGTGCAATTTGTGCCAGTGTAAGGCTCACTCTCATTTCTTTTAGTGGAAGAACCAAAGCGGAGTTAATAGAATATTGCTAGTTTGTCTGTTAGTTTGCTTTTTCGCCATCTTTCTCAACATTCACTCACATACACACACACACAAACACACACACACACACACACGCCCATTTATAATTAGTATTATATTTATACATTATATACTAATTATAATTAGCATTTATTAGTATTTTTAATTGCATATAAATACACAAATATAAATAACTACAATATTTAATTGTAGTTCTTACACAATAAAAAGAACATTGCATTTTTTAATTTAAAGTTGATATTTTATTTTGAATTCTCAGGATAAATTTTAGGAAAAAACTTCAGAAAATAATAGTATATATTTAATCAAATCAATATATTAGTGCTGACTTACATCTGGAAATTAAGTGTATATAGTAAACACCAAATAATCTTCAGACAAACGTCATTGAAATGAGGTTCAAAGATCCATCATAAGATATGTGGTTATCACCTCATTTAAATATGTCAGTGGTTGCACAATTTGTAAATATCGTCTACATTTGCAGACATTTGAAATTTGTAATAGAGGAATAGACAATGATCTTACATTGTTTAATTTTAGTTTTTTTTTTTTAGAGTATTAATCCATTGAAATTGCTTCTTAGTGGGGTCATTTCCAATATTCATTCATAATTTGATTTTCCCATCACTTAAGCTGCTTTTTAAAGTAAATTAAGCATATGAGGTTATGCTTGCTCTTTTATTTTTCCTGGGCATGGTACAATAAATAAATGTTCTGACCTGTCACATGGTCATCATGAAAGTTGAAAAGATGTACTTCTTTTCCTAAGGAACTTAAGAATTATAAAGATTTGGGTAGATTCAGTTAAAAACAATAACCTATCATATTAAAATAGGTGATATTTTAAATATGACTATAATATTAAAATATAACTATACCAAAATGTCACCTATCAAAATATTTTTGTTTCTTTTTTGACCTATTCCAAGTTGTCAGCTGCTATTGACTTGAAATTTGAAAAAAAAAAAAATGATTAAAATTAATAGAAATAGTTCAGCTCAGTTAGATACTTATTAGTACTGACCCCTTTATACAAATTGATTGTTATTTGAATAACTACTATAGGAAGAAAAACATTTGTTGAGCATGATGCCACCAGGCATTGTGTTTGACAGCTTTCAAAGTTTATACTTTTACAGTTTACATTATACCCATTTCCTGTCATCGTTTCTTACTAAAAATGTTCAAAGGATTCATATTGTAAGTTTCCCATTTTTCATATTTCTCTTAGTAATACATTATCTCTGATTATTCTGAGACTGTTAAAGCTAAATAAATAACAAGTTTCCATTAAAAACACATTTTTCATAAATGTTTTAAATAGATGAAATTAAAATTCTATGCAAAAAATATGTATGCATAGAAATGGCTGGTATATCATATATCATATAGCAGCAAAAAAAAAAAAAAAAAGAAAGAAACATATAGAAATTCTAAGTAATAGCCAAGGTAAAATAGGGTTGAAAAGGCAGTTAAGAAACATGAAAGGTTTTTAAAAAATAACTAAAATGCCTAAAATTGCTTTCTTTTTATTTTATGCAAACGTATATGTTTACTAAAGGAATATGTGGATTAAAATAACATATACGGCTATACTTTATTTTACAACTCATGATTGATAAAGAATACATTCTGTTCTATAACTACTTCTATGAGAAATATAGTTGTTATGAAAAGTACTGTTTTGTTTACTGCAGTCATGTAATGAGACATATATTTCTCTAATGTTTCAATGCTATCATATCTGTGCCCATTCAAAAAGATTTCTCAGAAGAAAGATATTTCTCAGAAGAAAGATATTTCAGGCTGACTTTCTTTTCCCAAATGGTGTATCAAAAAACTTCTTAAGTTTTGATACACCATTTGGGAAAAGAAAGTCAGCCTGAAATATCTTCACATTTTCCTCATAGATGGGTTGGTTTGAGACTCAGCGGCCCAGAGTAGCTATGACACATCTGTCTTTCTGGAAATCAAATTTTGCTTTGTGCCTCCTGGTAATGTGTACATGTAGCCATGAAAAGAAATCTGTTTTACCCTGTAGGGCAGGTCAGCTCTCTCTGTGTCTCAAAGTTCCCATGAGTTGTATTTGAGAAACTAAACAGAGAAGACTAAAAAGAGGGAAAAAAAGAATTAGGAAAATACCTAGGAAGTGAAGATTCTTTTTCAATTAAAATGTTTTTTAGGAATTGAGAGATTTTATTGTTTTTAAATCTTTGGGGATAAATCTAGCATAGATGAAGTTAATGATTCTGAAGAAAAGTAGTTAGGTAAAATTAGGTCAATTTGATATTGCCACCATAGCCAAGCACATAAGCAGTAGGTTTACATTATGGATGTCTTAAGTGGTGCAATCTCATCTCACTGCAAGCTCTGCCTCCCGGGTTCATGCCTTTCTCCTGCCTCAGCCTCCCGAGTAGCTGGGACTACTAGAATTTTTTTTTTTTTTTTTTTGTATTTTTAGTAGAGACAGGGTTTCACTGTGTTAGCCAGGATGGTCTCAATCTCCTGATCTCGTGATCTGCCCACCTCGGCCTCCCAAAGTGCTGGGATTATAGGCTTGAGCCACCACTCCCGGCTTAAGTTTTCTTTTTAAATTTTATTTTTATATTAATCAATTTGTTCTACATTTTACAAAGTGTCTATCCACAACTGTTAGGGAATAGGTCTGGTTTTTACCACAGGTTAAGGAGGTCTGAATTGAGTGGGTTTCTGGAAAGACAGATCAGATTAATATCTAAAAGTTAGTAAGGACTCGTTAGGAATAAAAGATACATCTGTTAAGACTGGGAAAAAACAAATTGGAAAATTACAAATATATGTTTGCTTGAGGGTATGGGGGTCAAAGTTGGTGGAATTCAACTGTAAGAGTATCTCCTTTGGAAAAGATAAATCTTTAAGCTGAAACTGAACAAGATAGTCAGGGGCTTTTGGGAAGTGGAAAGAGAGAATGGGATGATGTTAGGAATAGGGAAATGGATAGACCATTGCTGAGGGCCTCAACTAAGGTTGCTATCCTTTAAAAAAATTAAAGTAAGTACAAGCTACACAGTTTGCTCTTCAGTAATCTTCCCAAGTATAGAAGGTGGTGGTTGTGATTAATCAGAAGTTGACGTTTTTTTCAGAGAAAATGCAGTGCAAAAGGACAGAGCCCTTAATAAATGGAGATGTGTGGCACGTGGACATTGGGAGGTTGTTTGATGCCAGAAATGAGCAAAATTATGAGTAGTGTAGGCAAATAGAATGAATATTAAGAAAATAATTTTTTTATATAGCTTGACAAATAATGTGTGACGGTGTCAGAGGGCAGTGAGGAAATGAGGGCACTCACATCAGAACCTAAGACATTGGGGTTTGAAAGAAGTGAACAAACTTTGAGAAAGCTACCAGAAAAGTTGTGTCTTTGGTGAGGGGAAGGTGGTGGGAAGAGTCTTAAGTCTCAGGAAAAGCAGAGAAATAGAGAAAGCATTTCATGAGGTGGCTGAGGGTATTTGATAGTTAATTGGTTGTGTAGGAGGAGTTTTGGAAGGAATAGTGGAAAGAAGAATCCAAGTGAAAAGCACCCAAGAGCATGAGAATGGGACAATACTTGGAGGAGGCTGAAGAGTGGATTATTGCTTTTAGACTATGGACAGAAGCTGATAGTTTTGAGATGTCCAGATGGTTGACCTTTTAAATGTTAAAGTATTCTCAGTCCGAATAAAATCCTAGTTAAAACGGGGATTGATAAGATTCATCCAATGACTGCAGTCATTGGTCCGTGTTAAAAGAGATTACTGTGAAGAGTGTTATTCTCTCATATGAAGTAAAACCTTCTACACTTTGCACCTAAAGCATGGAAAGATGACCTGAATGACTTTCAGGGCAAGAATTGCAGAAGTATAATAGGGCTTTTAAAGTATTTATTTTACCATTGATTAGGACGATCACATATTGAGCCCTGAATATATATTAGCAGTAAAACTGAATCTGAGTATCTATTTTTTTTTTTTATTTTGTGTCAGGATGGTATGTTTATACTCCATCTAAAAACTATAAGTCGTGCAGGTGCCAATTTATAAAGAGAAACAGAAGAATCCAACCTTGTTTTACACCTTTTTAAAAACAATGTTCTGTGTCAAGAGAGCCATTTTTGGCCCATTTTCTTAATCTTACTTTGATACTTATGAAGGTATATTAAGAAGTCTTGAATCAATATTAAGATCACACAAACTAGCCCAGATCCCAGTCTGTAAAGTCAAAGACTAAAGACAGTTTAATACACAATATAAGAAGTCTTCAATTATTTTTGATAGTGTTTTGGTTAAGGAAAACAAAGTAGAACAAATAATTAAGCATAGATTAAGGTCACTAGTTTTATATACAAGCTATTAGATTGAAAGACTGATGAATCCAGTTCATCAAGAAATAATATGGAAGCATTTTAAAAGAATTAAGCTTATTTATGGATATCTGTTGTATACTGCAGTTTAGAATGACCTTTTAAAAACAGGATGAAATAAACATTGCTCCTGGGAAAATATTACAAAAAATTACCCTTATGATGAACAATTCTGCAAATATTAGGGTAGAATTTGGGATTCTTACTTAAAATATCGTAGAGCATTTTTCAGTTTTAGAAAGTTAATTAGTTATCTTGCTGGAAGTATTGGACTCCAACTAGATAAAATTCTAAAACTATAATATAAAAAAAGTTCAATGAGAATTTGTGACCAGATCTTTCCTCTTATTAAGGTCACATGAACAGCACAATGTCCTGAGCTGAACAAATGTAAAGCACAGTGTCTTCCAAATATATTGTTCATAGTCTAGATATGGTAGAAATAAGATTAAAGAGTTGTTTAAAAACTTTTTTTTTTTTTTTTTTTGGCATCAAAGTCTTGCTGTGTCACCCAGGATGGAGTGCAGTGGCACAATCTCGACTCACTGCAACCTCCACCTCCCGGGTTCAAGCAATTCTCCTACCTCAGCCTTCTGAGTAGCTGGGACTACAGGCGCCCACCACCACACCCGGCTAATTTTTGCATTTTTGGTAGAAACAAGGGTTCACCACATTGGCCAGGCTGGTCTTGAACTCCTGACCTTGTGACCTGCCTGCCTCAGCCTCCCAAAGTGCTAGGATTACAGGCGTGAGCCCCCGCACCTGGCCGAAAAACTTATTTTAATTACATTTTTTTTCAGTTGACTCCTATAAATGCCCCTTGAAAGTAACTTGAAAGTATATTGCTAGTCAGTGAAAAGAGCCTTTCTTTCTGTTACCCCAGCCCTGAGCCCTCAAGTCAGGTTTCAAGTCAGATTACTTAGAAGATGGAAAATAATAATGAAGATTTTTGTTTGTTTGTTTAATCCCATTGTTTAAGATACAGAAGCAAAGCGTTATACTCTTAACACCATAAAAGGTTATTTATGTTATTAAACCCTTTCAACTCTCTCATTAATTCATTTAGTAACAGTTTACTGAGTGTCATTCATGGTGCCATTTTGCAAACAGTCAAGTTTTCATGCAGTAGCACCAAGACAATTGATTGATATGGAAATTTATTACTTAAGAATGTCACCCTATAGATGAAGAAAAACTGAAAATATTAATCAATAGTGTTAGCCATTTGATTAGTACGGTGAATGAAGTCACATTTAGATTTATCCTACAAGCTGTCCTTATTAATAATAAGTTGTGGCTATGCATAAGTTAGATCAGATGCTTCCTTCTTTGGTTAACCTGACTATCTACAGATGTGTGAGCTCCATAAGGAAGTAGACTTCTCATTCCAGACCTTTCTGGAGTAAAGTTTTAACAGAGCCATTAATCTCAGTATTCAGATCATACATAATGATTATACCTGCCAGAGTATCTTAGTTATAAGGGTTCAAAAGACAATGAGATTGGGCTGAGATAATGCACACATTCACGTATTCATAACAAGTAATATTATATACTTTATATATGCTCTTTTATCAGTTAGATAATAAAGATGAAGGTATATGGGTTTGATTAGTTGAAATTTGCCTCTGCTATTAACCAATGTAAAAATACCCAACTTGTTTGTACCTTCTCCAAAGTTAAATTTTGGGATAGCTCCGAAAGTGATATCGATTTTGAACACATAATATTAATGTCCATAAGGGAGACTGTTTATAAAATTAATTATGTGAGCTCTTATTGAGTACTCCAAAAATTACAGAGTTACTGTATGAAACTAGTACTAGCTAACATTATGGAATTGGGAATGACTATTTGGTAACAGATAGGCTTGAATCTAGGCATTATCTTATTCATGGAATCTTGTTCATGGAAATACATAGTAGCAAAACAAAAAATGTTTCTAATGTGTTATCACTGATGTGATAACCCCATTAACTTCCTCAATGAAAATAGTGGTCCTGTTTCTCTGGAGAACATTTTAGAGATATTAGGGTGTTCTTAAAGGAATTTGATAACTTAGCATATTATCTTAATTATCTCTTAAGAGCCCATGAGAAGAATCTAATTTCCCAAAAGGAGGTAGAAAATGCAAAATCAAACAAAAACCCCAGTCAGCTCTACTAAGAATGGATGCTAGTTCTCTAGACCATTCCATACTCCACTCTAAAGCCTGATAATTGAATCATGGCCGCTGCCTG
This sequence comes from Papio anubis, assembly GCF_008728515.1. NCBI lineage: Eukaryota > Metazoa > Chordata > Mammalia > Primates > Cercopithecidae > Papio > Papio anubis. Next base: position 44,445,632 of record NC_044980.1, on the reverse strand, counting down.
TATACTTATAATTTGTAGATTTTGTCATATTTTCAGATAGATATTAGTTGCTTCAAATCATTGGGCTGAAAGGTGATATGTTTCCTGGTTTTTCCAGAACTTTATATTCTGCAACTTAACACTATTTCCCCGCAAAATATAGTCTCTACCCATAAGACATCTTGAATCATTTCCTCAGGAAATATTAAGATATAAATATAAATTCTGTTACTAAACAACAACAAAAAAATCTAAGTCCATGATGACTTTTTCCAACTTTATCAGTAAAAGCTTCTTTTTATTATGTTTTAGTATATAATTTTAATAAGAAATTATTGATGAAATTGTTAGTATTTATGTATTCAGTGACCAAGAAATATCAGAGGGAATAATATCAAAAAGATGTTTCTGTGGATTTTCCAAATTTAAAACCAAAATAAAAAGTAGCTTACCGAAAAATAAAATTCTTAATGCTACAAAAGAAGTTGTGTGTATAGCTGTCTGAATATCAAAATATGTGATCTGTTGCTGTTAAAATCTAGAACCGCCAACTTTCTTTTTTAAAAGTATTCAGAACAGTGTGTATATTCCCAGGAAAAATAATCTTTTTGCTCACTATAATTACTACCTCAAAAAGATTGTTTAAAGAAAGAATTAATGCTCGTAGGAAAATATCAAACTGAAAAACATTTAATTAAAGACAGATTTGGTTATTTTATAAAAGCAAAATCACAGATGCCCTGTCATTTTAACTCTGTGTAGTTCAGTATGTGTATTTTAAGAATTATAGATGTTTTCTTACAGATATATCATTTCTAAAACCAAACGTAGTTTTTTGTTTTCTTTACATTTTTTGGATAATTTTTCAATACAAGTTTGCCTTGTTACTTCAAAAACACACCATTCTTTTGGTGATTCATACAAAAAGTGATTCTAAATATCTGAAGTTATTGTGTGTATATGTACTTTCTTATATTTAATTGTATTTATTAATGCAGTAATTCTTTAACAATTATAACAAAACTTAATTCTACAATGTAGGTCTGCTCCCAAGTGGGTTTTGCTATTCTAGACTAGGTAAAATATAAGTAGAAACTATTTTAGCAGTCAGAGAGTAAAATAAACTGCTAAAGAAAAGACTCACATTCTGAATCTATTTCTTGTAAATTCTAGAAGAAAATGAATAGTTACAGATGTAAAGATGCATATTTGTTTCCATTTATAAAATTTTGATGGATTATGTTGATTTGTCACGATGTTTGGGTTTTCTGAAATAATCTAACCTACCATATTGAATTTCATGAAAATACAATCAGTGTGACTGAAAAGTAAAGCGTGTACCATAAAAATACAAAAAGTTTATGGAAACAGTTACGATTTTTAAAAGTGTTACACGATTGTTTTTAAACCAAATCCAGGTAGCCTTTATCTCAAAGGCTTCTATTTATGTTCAGTATCCACAATTAAAGAAATATCTCCACTCACATAGCCATACTTCAACCATAACTTATTATAAGTATTACTTCATATTTTGCAGCTGAACTCCTTTGGCATATGATTTTCAGCCCTTGCGTATTTTCTTTGTCTTTCAACAAATCTATTAATATAACAAGGGATGAGAAGCACAGTAGAAGTTACCCATCATTTGTAAATTTTGCTACCTTATTTTAAAGTAGCTTTGCTAAAATATGCAAAAGAACAATAAAGAAAAACTTCTGGCAACATCGATGTTCTTTAATACATACATTTATATATTCATGCTATCTCTGTTGTTCATGAAACATAGTTGGCTTTAATATTCATAAAGTGGAGTGTCAACCTTATTGTAAAAATAAAAAAATGTAATCTGTTTCTATTTCTGCAAGTTATTCCCATATTTTTATTAAATCAATACTTACACTACACAACATCAATTCCTACTATCAGTAGTATGCTTGATTTTTCTAAAAAATTGATTATAAGAATTGATTTTATATTTTGGTCAACAGATATTCCACATGACGTATGATCTTGCCAGTGCAGTGGTGAGAATTTTTAATCTCATCGGCATGATGCTGCTCCTGTGTCACTGGGATGGTTGTCTTCAGTTCTTAGTACCACTACTGCAGGACTTCCCACCAGATTGCTGGGTGTCTTTAAATGAAATGGTTGTAAGTAATTTGTATTGTTTTACACTCTGACTTTTCAACGTTGTGCCAAAACCTTTTAAGTAATTATGTTACAATGATCTGATTTCTCCTCTATAAATATTTACAGACAACTTGATTTTGCTTCTATGAATATCAAATCAGATGTTATGTTTGTGGGGGGTGGTTACAACTAAATTTTACCTATTGACTATGTTCCTGAGTACGTATATGTTACAACATCTACTTTTATATATTTTATTCTGTGTATACTGAGGCATAGCTTATTTCAAAGGTACAATCACAAAATATGACCATGGCACAGCATTCTTTCAAAAATGCCTGTGGCTTAGAATAACTCCTTATTTCGTCAACATTTTAAAGCATTCATTATGTTCAAGACACACACTTTTAGGGATTGTAAAACATGCAAAGGTAGGTACATCAGCATAGATATAGATTAAATATGTATGAAGTGAAGTGAAGTTTCAGATACTTACTTTTTGCTAGGGAAAATAAGGAAAACTTCGTGGAAAAGGCAGGCTTTAAACTTACCTCTGAAAGATATGTAAATATTTAAAAATCTACAAAATATAAATTTGATTTAAATAGCTAGGTATATTCCTATGTAATTTTAAGAAGATATGTTTTGATCTATATAGCGCAACACTCAACACTCACAAAAGAATTAAAAGAACTGTGAATATTTTAGTAGATATATCTATAAATCTCTCTATATATATTTATACACACTCACGTATGTGTTCACAAATATTTGTTCTTTTTGTGTAAGTTCCCATATTTTCTTCCTGCATTACATTTTAATTACATTTTTACTTAATAAAACATTGTTTAACTGTGAATAGCCCTCTTTGATATGTGACATTTTATGGTACTTTAATTTTATGAGATTTTTACACTTTTCCCTTAGGTATAAATCAAATACTCTCTTTTTTCAAACTGTTCTACTATTGATTTCTTGGCTTATTTTTGTAGAAATGACACGGACACCGAAGATTACAATTTTTTCTCCTAATGATTGTAGCACAGGCTTTCTATTTGGAAAAAAAAAGGCGGTTTACATTGAAAGTTATGATGCATTGTCTTCTTTTCTTCCTTTTCTGTCTTCTTCCCTATTTTTCTCCTTCCTTCCTTCCTTCTTTCCTTCCTTCCTTCCTGTTTCTTTCTACCTTTTCTATGCTTTCATTGATATTTGACCTGATATTTATTATATTTACTTAGATCTCACCTTCATTAATTTTGCTTGTATATCACTAAATCACAGAGAGCTTTCCTGACCACCTTATCTTTTATATTACTCCACTGGTTTATATGTTAATAATAAAAGCATTTAGCAACACACACACAGATACACACACACACACACACATACACACACACACACACAGAGAGAGAGAGAGAGAGAGAGAGAGAGACATACACTCTTATTTGTTATTTATATTTTTCTGTGTTCCCCACATAAGAATGTAATGTCTGTTCTCGTCTGTCCTTTATTTCCAGTGGTGTCTTGGTTTATTTTGTGCTGCTATAATAGAATACTATGGACTGAGTAATTTATAAAAACAGAAATTTATTTCTCACTGCTCTGGAGCCTGGAGAGTCCAAGATGAAGGTGCCAGCAGGTTCAATTTCTATATCTAAGATGACACCATGCTGCTATGTCCTCCAGAGAAGAAAAACCTATCCCTCACATGGCAGAAGGTGGAAAGACAGGAACACACTTCCGAAAGCCTTCTTTAATCCATTTATGAGAGCAAAGCAATCATGACCTAAACACCTTTATTAGGCCCCACCTCCCAACATTGTTGTATTTTGGATTAAGCTTCTAACACATGAATTTTGGGAGTCACATTCAGACCATAGAAAGTGCCTAGAATAGTACCTGACACATTAATTTGTTGTGATTTAGTCACTTATCATTGAAAGTTTATTTGAGAAATATTCTATATGGTAGTTTCAATAACTAAATAACAAAGTAAGCAGTATTTGGTTAGCTCATTTTTCAAACCTGTGATGTCTACTTGATTATAGATCTGTCACTTTACTTATCTTTGAAGGAGTAAAGTATATGGAAAAATAGTAATAATGATATTTTTCAGTAGAAGAAAAGGCAATAGCTCTATAGTCTGGCTACTGACTGAGAGGATAGTATAAAAACATTAGCACTACTGCCAAAAGATGATTCATTGGCACCAACCAATATTTAATTTGGTAAAAATTTATTATTTTACATTTTTCCTATGTGTCTTTCAGAAAAATACCAATTATCATCATAGAAATAGTAAAATAACTATTTTGGAATGTCTATAAAGTACATATGGTAGTATAATTATAAGGCAATATACTATTTAATATATCTGATGATAATGCGTTTATTGAAAAAATTTCTGGATTATTTTTCTTTAACATGTCTATATGTGCTCAAATGTGTGTGTTGGTGTGTATGTGGTATGTGTGTGTGTAGCATGTTTATTCCAACATAGCCCAACCTTCCACCTTTTTTTATATCCTGACATTATACAAAATATCTTTCCAGAATTTGCAATTCACTTCTTGGCTTTTTTTTTTTTTCTTTTTTGGCTGCAGTTTTACATATGAAATTGGTTTTTATTTTCTTTTGTGTTTATTTAACATTATTTCCATGTGTAACTCTAATGTAGAGAGAAGGAAACCATCATGTATGTTCAAATATAAAAGCCATAACTTATTTTATTATTTTTTGAGATGGGGTCTTGCTATGTTGCCAAGACTGGTCTTAAACTCCTGGCATCAAGTGATGCTCCCACCTTGGCCTCCCAATGTGCTGGGATTACAGGCATGAGCCATCATGCCTGACCTAATTTATATTGTGTATAATAGCGATGCGAAGGAAATAACCATAAAAAAAGACCATTTTTGAATCAACAGAGAATCCTTATAATATCATTTGACCTTGAAGATACTGTTTTCCATTCTAAAGCTATGGAGTTCTGGTAAATCGTTTATTGCAATAACAAAAAGCAAAGTATACTTATGCACAAAGAGTTATAATGGAAAAGTGAAAATCCGATATAAAAACAAAAGCACCCTGCATTTATTTAACACTTAATATATACAAAACTCTGTGCTTTGAAGGATGCTATCTTATTTGGTCCACACAGCAACTGAATGAGGTAAACATTATTTTGCCCCACTGTTTGGTTAGGAAAACTAAAGTTTTTAGAAGTTAAATGAATAGTCAGTGTCACACAGCTAGATTATAGAACTAAGAGTAGAATGCTTACATATCTGACTCCGTAATTTCTACTCTAAACCATGTTGGAAGGTTTTGTGCAGCATACATTATAAAGAACAGTTAAGGAAGGTAGTAATAAAGAGACAAAACGTATTAGTTAAAGCACTCCAATTGCAGTAGAAAATCATGTTAAAATTAACGTTTGAGCTCTGACACTAAAAAGTGGCAAGATTGATCTTTTGTGAGATGTAGAAAACCAAAATCAAGTTGAGAAATCAAAAAATTAAGAAAGCCAGGTCAAGATATATGCAGGAATGTACTAGTCTGTCTTGGGTTTGGGCTTGACAAACATGCTATGACATTAGATTCTGATTCTAAATTATTTATGATAAAGATTAGTGGGTCTAACAAATTCTTTATGTTTATTATTTCTTCTTCATTGCTTCCTTCCATCACTAAATGAGTTTTATTCTTAAATATTAATTAGTATATATTTATATCCTCCTTACCTGTATCTGCACTTATACCCATGCTTTTATCTGTATCCCACTAGCTAGATGAGGAGAAACTCAAAGTCAATGCTGTAATTATACTATATCTGTAACTGTAGTGTTGATAATTTGTTTAATATATCTATTCTTATATTATAATTCCATAAAAGTAGGTTCAGTTCCTCTCAGTGAATTCCTTTGCAATCTTGCTATATTGCTCATTAAAGTTTTTATTCAAATATTATTTTTAAAAAGTCAATCACTAACCATCCTGGGTGCTATGGTTTAAATGTATCCTTCCAACTTCATGTGTTGAAAACCTAATCCCCACTGCAGAAGTGTTGGGATGCAAGGTCTAGTAAGAGGTGATTTCATAAAGAGCAAACTGACCTCATGAACAGATTAAAATTGTTATTGGAGAAGGGGGTTAGTTATAAAAATAAGTTCGGCTATCTCCAGCTCACTTTCACATGTGATTGCTGGCCCTTTCACCCTTCTTTCCTTATGCTATGGTAAGGGACAGCCCAAAGGCTCTCACCACATGAAACTTTAAAAGACCTTGGGTATCCCAGCCTCCAGGACTGTGAGCTAAATAAATTTCTGTTCATTATAAGTTACCCATCTGTGGTATTTTGTTATAACAACGGAAAGTGGACTAAAAGTGCAGGCTACTTAAATTTACCAGGAAGGAGATAATAACTAGCAAAACACAACATGAACAGGAAGTAGCTTTGCTTTGTGTTTATATTATTTGTTTTTGTTTCATTCAAGAAATAAGTCTGAATTATAGAATTCTAACTGAATGAAAATCTTGGATATGGCAGATAATTGCTTTCTAATAAGATTAGTTTAATCCCATGACATTTTGTGACTATATGTTTAGGTTTACAACACTAAAATTACATTAAATCATTATAAACGAGATTGGGAGTAATGGTTTTTTGTTAAAATTACAAGTATGAAATATTCATTTTAAGAATATAAGAAAATAAATGATGCTTGTTAACTTGCGTATTAATTTTGAACTGAATCTCAAATATTTGATGTAACCTAGGGAATGACTTTATAGAACAGATAAAGAAGGATTTTCAGCTAAACAGTACATTCCTAGAGCAATCTTTCTTTAATTAAAGTCTATAGGTTTACTGTCAGGGAGTCCATGTTTCCTACTAGCAATCTTATAAATGTATGGTTACATGTTAGTAATAATTTTGAAGGTTTTAACATAGCATATTATGAATTTAGGATTATCTGAATGTCATACATATGGAATCTGGATATGCTTTTGTAGTTGGAGCATGTTGTGTCATGAGATGTTACATCAAATAATTCTGGTTTATGAGCATAACAAATAAATGATGCATTTATACCAATTAAAGGATTAATAACATATTAAATCCCGTACAACATTTTCACCATTGTCAAAATGAAGAAAAACTTGGATAACTGAATTAGTCATTCCATAGCACTCAGTTGTAGAATACTGTATAAAATCACACAATCTACAAAAACTGGCATTACAGCATTACATTTACATTGTATGCACCTACCTGGTTTTAGCAAAACAGCATTACTCATCACAGTAAATTTACATTAAGATGTATTTGTTGATTCATTATTTTGTTAGTATTTGATTTGTAAAATTATGTTTGTTTTAGTTTTATACTTGTATTTATTTGAGTAACATTATGATCAAAATAATTTAACCCAACTCAAGGGTATTTCATTGTAATGATTCATTTGTTGTGATTTGAAGGAATCTGTGCACTATTTAATTTTGATAAGTGCTATTCTACAGGGTAGGCAATTGGTCTTTCGTGTATCTGCATCCTAGACAGCTCCTATACCAACTTTGCATGTATTGCTAAGTAAAATATTATTTATAATCAAAATGGTAATTATCAGCAGCATTTTAAAAATATGTGCAAACTGATTATTCAATTATCCATTTAAGTGTTCTTCCTTGGACAGTTTTTGTTTTAATGATTTGTACATCTCAAGTTATTTTTTTCAAAGATAAGTAATCAATCACTTGACCATACTCTAAATTACTGAATTTAGAACTTATGGACATACTCTAAATTACTGAAGTCGAAATTAATAAGCCTTGAATTCTCTTCATATCTATAGATATATTAATTTCCAAAAACTTAAGATGCATGAACCAATCTATCAATATCAGAGAAAAAAATGATGTAAAAAATATCTGTAATGGTCTAATTAGTAAAATTTTATATGGAGAGAAAAACAGATTCCATTGGAAAATCTAGGTTACTCTATTTTACTTTTATTTGAAACAATGTGACAGGGACACTTACTAACAACCAAATAGCCACCTGCTTTCCATATTTTCTAGCTGCCTTTCAGTTAGATGGGTGCCTGTCTGTGCTATTAATTAATAGTTAGTGACCTATAAATAGCAGTATATTTCACTTACAGGTATAAGCATTGAAAAGTTGCTATACTGCCCTCAACTCTTTTTTTTTTTTTCTTTTTTGAGTTCCAGAAACGTGTCTTAATTTGAAGCTCACACATAACATAGCGTATCCTAACTCATTTGTACAGAAACATAGGGGGTGAAATTGGCAGAATTAAATTTAAAGAAATACATATCAGAATTGCCTCAACCACTAAATCATCTGATTTTATACAAGTCACTTGACTTTCTTGTACTTAGCTTCTTAACTATGAATTGTGTATATTATTTATTTTTTCATTTAAATGATCTATGGAGTATTTCTTTGTTCCAGACATTATTTTAGGCACTGAACACATGGTAGAGGATGAGACAAAGTCCCTGCCCTCATTAGGCTTACATTCTAACATGCTTTTATTCAAACTATTTTTTCTGGATACTGAAAACTATATAAAACTTCACAAAATGTAAGCTCAACAATGAATACATTTGTAATCCAGTGAAATGGTAAATTATATGACATATCTATTAATAGGAATTTGAATTGAGAGCTCTGAAATGTTTACACTGCCCAAACAGCATGGGTCAAGTGCTGGTGAATTACTCCTCTTTTTCTGCTTTCCAAATTGTGTTCCCTTGAAAATGAAGCCATGCAAGCCTATTTTCTCTCCCTAATTTAGATACCCAGAGAGTACAGCCTTTTTTCTAATTCACCCATTGGAGTTCTAGTGGTAGCCCTGTGTGGATTGAAATAAAATCTATGAAAAACCGAGGACCAGTGACACACAAAATAGAGAGACATTCTTTTCAAGTAGTATTACTTGGCTTTAGATCAGGAACCTTCAACAGAGTGGGGAATCAAGATACTTCAGGCACTTCTAGCCCAAAAACTATAATCACCCCAATAAATGTGTGCTGACTGGGCAGAGTAGAGAGAGCTACTTATTGATATTTTACGTAAATGATTTGGGGGAAAAAAGCATTAAGAATTATTCATATGTAAGCTCTCATATACAATTAGAATATATAAACCTATTGGGAGGCCAAGACCGGCGGATCACGAGGTCAGGAGATCGAGATCATCCTGGCTAACACGGTGAAACCCCGTCTCTACTAAAAATACAAAAAAACTAGCTGGGCGTAGTGGCGGGCGCCTGTAGTCCCAGCTACTCCGGAGGCTGAGGCAGGAGAATGACGTGAACCCGGGAGGCGGAGCTTGCAGTGAGCCGAGATCGCGCCACCGCACTCCAGCCTGGGCGACTGAGCAAGACTCCGTCTCAAAAAAGAAAAAAGAAAAAAAAAAGAATATATAAACCTAGATAATTATTTTATCTATTGCTATTCTATCGAATATTTAAGGGCAAAATTAAAATAGATTCACTTTTTGTTTACAGAGCCCATTTAACTACTTAGATAATAACTGATTGACATAATATAGCCAAAGTAATATGACGAAGAAATGGGCTAAAAAATATCTTAATTAAAAATATATCTCCCCTTTCTTGAGGTTCAGTAATCTATTTTGGATTTGAATTTCTATGGCTTAGAAATTGTATTATTCTGATAGTATTAATGCTTTTTAAAAAATAGAATGTACTGCCATAACAGAAGGTTATTTGTTTGTTTGTTTGTTTTGTTTTGTTTTGTTTTAAGACCTAACAAAGGGTGACTAATTTGCTGACAAGTCACTGTAGCTCTACTGGAAAAAGAAAATGCCTTCGTAGTTCCTATGAGTTATAATAATAAAGTAGGTCAGCAGCCTGCTGAGTGTTGCAGTTCTCCTTTGCGGTCCTGTCTCTGCCTATTAGCAAAGTCTGCCTGGCAACTGCTCTCTATTGGATAGAAACATGACCTCATCACAAAAGGGAAAGAGTTCACATAGTGTGTTCTTCCTTCTCAGATGTGAATTCTTTTACAGGAAAGACATAAGGAAATCAACTCTAATCTGATATTTTGTTTTCAAATAAATATGTATTTCAGAAAATTTTAAATTGAGCTATAATTTCATCATAGAGAGGGATACGGGATATTGATGAGATTATATATTGGCTATGTTGACCTTGAGTTGCTTTAGCAGTGGAAGAGCAAGCCTTAAGTTTCAAACATGTTTTTTGTTCCCTCTTACATAGACTGGCTCTTAAATTTTAAGCAACAAATAGCAGAAGAAGCACTATTCATGAAATTACCTTATCTAACAAGTGGCACCTGATAAAGTTGAAAAAAAAAAAACATATTTTGCTGTCTAATATTTCTTCCAAAATGATTAATTTGCTAGACTTAGTTCTCCGTTATATCCATGCTATTCTAAATGTTGTTGAGACTTTCACAAATATAGTATTCATGTATGTATAACACATTATCTCACCTATTTTGAAGGAAATAAATAAAAATACATTCACTACCATTTTAAAGAGTCGAAACAGAGAATTGTTTTTCCATTTTCATAAAGCCAGAGACAGTATGGTAGCTGGTTATAAAATCTGTATTTCCCCTTGGATTAAGGATGAACCTACCATACCATTCTACTTCATGAGCCCCAGATAACTTCATCTTTTATAAACCATTGCCAATTTAAATAGAAACCAACTATGAATTGGCTGCAATGCTGGAAGAGCTCAGAATATATATGAAAAATATGTGAAAAGTCATTGTGTTTTGTATGTGTGTGTTGGGTTTTAGGGTTTTTCCTTTTACTACTGTCATAAATTCAAAAAAATCTGGCAAAGAAAAGCAATTATAATACCTTGCTTTTTCTAAACTTCTCATATATTTACATTTCACATAAAAATATTGTTTTAAATTCATGCAGATTGAAATAAGATAGTAACAATGCCTTCAATCTGGAAATCAATGGAATAGCAGACTAATGGTTTCTACTCTATTATTCAACTCACAGATATATGGATGTCAGGCAATTCATATGAACGTTCTCTCTTTCCAGAGAGTTCAAGGTTATCATTATCTGTTTAAAAAAGAAGAGACTTACATAGACTTGAATTATGTAAGCTGAGTTGCTTATTTTCAGATAATTTTCAAGACAGGATTATATAGTTGCTTCCCATAATGGAAGGCTCTCCACACTTTGCTCTTTTTCTGTTCCATCTCATTTTTATCCCTTCTGCTTTATACCCCAGTCTAATTATGCTACTCTAGAGATATATGACAGAATCAGAAATGACATGAAGAAAGCCATGTGATAAATGTGGGATATAAGAAAGGATAGGAGGGACACATTTTGAAACCTAACATGAACATTTTCGTAACCCCATTTTATACCCCATCATTTTTTAGAAGTGTTTGTTGTTTTTAGAGATGTAATTTATTCTGGAGTAATGAGTAATGTCTATGATGAATTTGGCTGATAAACCTTTAACTTATTTCAACTATTATATATATGTGTTCTTATAGTGTATCAACCACTGTAAACAACTTATTAAATGAGATCTTAAAATATATAATAGACTAATTGGCCCATTTTCTTTAAACTTTGAGGGTCTAGACATAGGGCCATTATGATTAACATTTAAATACTCTTTTAGGAAACAACAGACAGTGAGGCCTACTTGAGGGTGGAGGGTGAGAGGAGGGAGAGGATAGAAAAACTACCTATTGGGTACTCTACTTATTATCTTATATACCCCATCATTTTTGAGAAGTGTTTGTTGGTTTTAGAGATGTAATTTATTCTAGGTACTATGCTTATTACCTGTGTGACCAAAAAAAAAAAAAAAAAAAAAATCTCTGTATCAAACTCCTGTGACATAAAATTTTCCTGTATAGAAAACCTGCATATGTACTCCGGAACCTAAAATAAAAGCAAAACAAAACAAAAAACAAAAAACAAAAAACAAAACAAAAAAAAACTAAATACTCTTCTAGTATTTCCTAGCTATGTGCCTCAGAAACACAGCTGCAATCCAAATAAGAGTTAATCAATACCTGGTTCTGTCTACATCCAATATCTTATACTTTATGCATTGAGAAATAGGCACACCTAGCTGTGGACTGTTACCATTTATTCTCATGCATAAGCTTGGTAATGATAAAAATTGTGTAGGGAAAGTTTGGAATTTACCATAATATCTTTGTAATTTACAAAAAACAAGTAGCAGTGAATCACAATATATTCTCTATACTCCAATAGCGTTTTCATGAGCATATCATAAAGTCATTTAAAATGGTCTCTAATTATATTCTAAAGGTAGCATATATATTATTTAAAATATCTACTTATAATGTCCATCAAAGCAAATGATGTGTATTTAAAGATCACTGTGTGCTACCCTTTGCTACTGTGATCAATGTGATAATCTAAAATCCTGATTCCTACAACATAGGGAAGGGCTTCTAGTGGAAAAATACTGAATTTTAACAACATACAAAATGTGGATATAATTGAATTTGACCTTCTTAATTTTCCAGAAACTATATTTTTGTCCTTTGGGTGCCTTTTCAGATTTTTTTAATTGATGTTTTGTTTTTCCTAAGGTCAGCTACTTATTCACTTTTTAAAAAAAGATTTTTACTGAGTTCAATGAAATCATAATGTAATAGAAAAAGATATCATTTCAATGGTGGGCATTTTTTTTTTTTAATTATACTTTAAGTTCTAGGGTACATGTGCACAGCATGCAGGTTTGTTACATATGTATACATGCGCCATGTTGGTGTGCTGCACCCATTAACTCGTCATTTACATTAGGAGTCCTAATGCTATCCCTCCCCTCTCCCTGCTCCCCACAATACTCCCCGGTGTGTGATGTTCCCTTTCCGGTGTCCAAGTGATCTCATTGTTCAATTCCCACCTATGAGTGAGAACATGGGGTGTTTGGTTTTCTGTCCTTGTGATAGTTTGCTGAGAATGATGATTTCCAGCTGCATCCATGTCCCTACAAAGGACACAAACTCATCCTTTTTTATGGCTGCATAGTATTCCATGGTGTATATGTGCCACACTTTCTTAATCCAGTCTGTCACTGATGGATATTTGGGTTGATTCCAAGTCTTTCATATTGTGAATAGTGCCAGAATAAACATACGTGTGCATGTGTCTTTATAGCAGCATGATTTATAATCCTTTGGATATAAACCCAGTAATGGAATGGCTGGGTCAAATGGTATTTCTAGTTCTGGATCCTCAAGGAACCACCACTCTGTTTTCCACAATGGTTGAATTAGTTTACAGTACCACCAACAGTGTAAAAGTGTTCCTATTCCTCCACATCCTCTCCAGCACCTGTTGTTTCCTGATTTTTTAATGATTGCCATTCTAACTGGTGTGAGATGGTATCTCATTGTGGTTTTGATTTGCATTTCTCTGATGGCCAGTGATGATGAGCATTTTTTCATGGGTCTGTTGGCAGTGTGAATGTCTTCTTTTGAGAAGTGTCTGTTCATATCCTTTGCCCACTTTTTGATGGAGTTGTTTGTTTTTTTCTTGTAAATTTGTTTGAGTTTTTTGTAGGTTCTGGATATTAGCCCTTTGTCAGATGAGTAGATTGCAAAAATTTTCTCCCATTCTGTAGGTTGCCTGTTCACTCTGATGGTAGTTTCCTTTGCTGTGCAGAAGCTCTTTAGTTTAATTAGATCCCATTTGTCAATTTTGGATTCTGTTGCCATTGCTTTTGGTGTTTTAGACATGAAGTCCTTGCCCAAGCCTATGTCCTGAATGGTATTCCCTAGGTTTTCTTCTAGGGTTTTTATGGTTTAGGTCTAACATTTAAGTCTCTAATCCATCTTGAATTAATTTTCGTATAAGGAGTAAGGAAAGGATCCAGTTTCAGCTTTCTACTTATGGCTAGCCAATTTTCCCAGCACCATTTATTAAATAGGGAATCCTTTCCCCATTTCTTGTTTGTTTCAGGTTTGTCAAAGATCAGATGGCTGTAGAAGTGTGCTATTATTTCTGAGGGCTCTTTTCTGTTCCATTGGTCTATATCTCTGTTTGGTACCAGTACCATGCTGTTTTGGTTACTGTAGCCTTGTAGTATAGTTTGAAGTCAGGTAGCGTGATGCCTCCAGCTTTGTTCATTTGGCTTAGGATTGTCTTGGCAATGCGGGGTCTTTTTTGGTTCCATATAAACTTTAAAGCAGTTTTTTTTCCAATTCTGTGAGGACAATCATTGGTAGCTTAATGGGGATGGCATTGAATCTATAAATTACCTTGGGCACTGTGGCCATTTTCATGATATTGATTCTTCCTATCCATGAGCATGGTATGTTCTTCCATTTGTTTGTGTCCTCTTTTATTTCACTGAGCAGTGGTTTGTAGTTCTCCTTGAAGAAGTTCTTTACATCCCTTGTAAGTTGGATTCCTAGGTATTTTATTCTCTTTGAAGCTATTGTGAATGGGAGTTCATTCATGATTTGGCCCTCTGTTTGTCTCTTACTGGTGTATAAGAATGCTTGTGAGTTTTGCACATTGATTTTGTATCCTGAGACTTTGCTGAATTTGCTTATCAGTTTAAGGAGATTTTGGGCTGAGACAATGGGGTTTTCTAAATATACAATCATGTCATCTGCAAACAGGGACAATTTGACTTCTTCTTTTCCTAACTGAACACCCTTTATTTCTTTCTCTTGCCTGATTGCCCTAGCCAGAACGTCCAACACTATGTTGAATAGGAGTGGTGAGAGAGGGCATTGTCTTGTGCCAGTTTTCAGAGGGAATGCTTCCAGTTTTTGCCCATTCAGTATGATATTGGCTGTGGGTTTGTCATAATAGCTCTTATTATTTTGAGATACCTTCCATCAATACCGAATTTATTGGGAGTTTTTAGCATGAATGGCTGTTGAATTTTGTCAAAGGCCTTTTCTTCATTTATTGAGATAATCATGTGGTTTTTGTCTTTGGTTCTGTTTACATGCTGGATTGTGTTTACTGATTTGCATATGTTGCACCAGCCTTGCATCCCAGGGATGAAGCTCACTTGGTCAGGATGGATAAACTTCTTGATGTGCTGCTGGATTCAGTTTGCCAGTATTTTATTGAGGATTTTTGCATCGATGTTCATCAGGGATATTGGTCTAAAATTCTCTTTTATTTGTTGTGTCTCTGCCAGGCTTTGGTATCAGATGATGTTGGCCTCATAAGATGAGTTAGGGAGGATTCCCTCTTTTTCTATTGATTGGAGTAGTTTCAGAAGGAATGGTACCAGCTCCTCCTTGTACCTCTGGTAGAATTCGGCTGTGAAGCCATCTGGTCCTGGACTTTTTTTGGTTGGTAGACTATTAATTATTGCCTCAATTTCAGAGCCTTCCTGGTTTAGTCTTGGGAGAGTGTAAGTGTCCAGGATATTATCCATTTCTTCTAGATTTTCTAGTTTATTTGCATAGAGGTGTTTATAGTATTCTTTTATGGTAGTTTGTATTTCTGTGGGGTCGGTGGTGATATCCCCTTTATCATTTGTTATTGTGTCTATTTGATTCTTCTCTCTTTTCTTCTTTATTCATCTTGCCAGCGGTCTATCAATTTTGTTGATCTTTTCAAAAAACCAGCTCCTGGATTCATTGATTTTTTGGAGGGTTTTGTGTGTCTCTATCTCCTTCACTTCTGCTCTGATTTTAGTTATTTCTTGCCTTCTCCTAGCTTTTGAATGTGTTTGCTCTTGCTTCTCTAGTTCTTTTAATTGTGATGTTAGGATGTCAATTTTAGATCTTTCCAGCTTTCCCTTGTGTGCATTTAGTGCTATAAATTTCCCTCTACACACGGCTTTAAATGTTTCCCAGAGATTCTGGTATGTTGTATCTTTGTTCTCATTGATTTCAAAGAGCATCTTTATTTCCGCTTCCATTTCATTATGTACCCATTAGTCACTCAAGAACAGGTTGTTCAGTTTCCATGTAGTTGAGCGGTTTTGATTGAGTTTCTTAGTCCTGATATCTACTTTGATTGCACTGTGGTCTGAGAGACAGTTTGGTATAATTTCTGTTCTTTTACGTTTGCTGAGGAGTGCTTTACTTCCAATTATGTGGTCAGTTTTGAAATGAGTTTGATGTGGTGCTGAGAAGAATGTATATTCTGTTGATTTGGGGTGGAGAGTTCTGTAGATGTCTATTAGGTCCGCTTGGTGCAGAGTTTAGTTCAATTCCTGGATATCCTTGTTAACTTTGTGTCTCATTGATCTGTCTAATGTTGACAGTGGGGTGTTGAAGTCTCCCATTATTATTGTATGGGAGTCTAAGTCTCTTTGTAAGTCTCTAAGGACTTGCTTTATGAATCTGGGTGCTCCTGTATTGGGTGCATATAGATTTAAGATAGTTAGCTCTTCCTAATGAATTGATCCCTTTGCCATTATGTAATGACCTTCTTGTCTCTTTTGATCTTTGATGGCTTAAAGTCTGTTTTATCAGAGAGTAGGATTGCAACCCCTGCTTTTTTGTATTTTCCATTTGCTTGGTAGATCTTCCTCCGTCCCTGTATTTTGAGCCTATGTGTGTCTCTGCATGTGCGATGGGCCTCCTGAATACAGCACACTGATGGGTCTTGACTCTTTGTCCAATTTGCCAGTCTGTGTCTTTTAATTGGACCATTTAATCCATTTACATTTAAGGTTAATATTGTTATGTGTGAACTTGATCCTGTCGTTATGATATTAGCTGGTTATTTTGCTCATTAGTTGATCCAGTTTCTTCCTAGCATCGATGGTCTTTATATTTTGGCATGTTTTTGCAATGACTGGTACCAGTTATTGCTTTCCATGTTTAGTGCTTCCTTCAGGATCTCTTGTAGGGCAGGCCTGGTGGTGACCAAATCTCTAAGCATTTGCTTGTCTCTAAAGGATTCTATTTCTCCTTCACTTACGAAACTTAGTTTGGCTGAATATGAAATTCTGGGTTTAAAATTCTTTTCTTTAAGAATGTTGAATATTGGCCCCCACTCTCTTCTGGCTTGTACAGTTTCTGCCGAGAGATCCACTGTTAGTCTGATGGGCTTCCCTTTGTGGGTAACCCGACCTTTCTCTCTGGTTACCCTTAGTATTTTTTCCTTCATTTCAACTTTGGTGAATCTGACAATTATGTGTCTTGGAGTTGCTCTTCTCGAGGAGTATCTTCGTGGCATTCTCTGTGTTTCCTGAATTTGATTGTTGGCCTGCCTTACTAGGTTGGGGAATTTCTCCTGGATGATATCCAGCAGAGTGTTTTCCAACTTGGGTCCATTTTCCCCGTCACTTTCAGGCACAACAATCAGACGTAGATTTGGTCTTTTCACGTAATCCCATATTTCTTGGAGGCTTTGTTCATTTATTTGTACTCTTTTTTCTCTACACTTCTCTTTTCACTTCATTTCATTCATTTGATCTTCAATCACTGATACTCTTTCTTCCAGTTGATTGAGTCAGTTACTGAAGCTTGTGCATTTGTCCTGTAGTTCTCATGTTTTGATTTTCATCTCTATCAGTTCGTTTATGGTCTTCTCTGCATTGATTGTTCTACTTATCCATTCTTCCATTCTTTTTTCAAGGTTTTTAGTTTCTTTGCTCTGGGAATGTAGTTCCTCCTTTAGCTCTGAGAAGTTTGATTGACGAAAGCCTTCTTCTCTCAACTCGTCAAAGTCATTCTCTGTCCAGCTTTGTTCCATTGCTGGCGATGAGGTGTGTTCCTTTGGAGGGGGAGATGCGCTCTGATTTTTTGTATTTCCAGCTTTTCTGCACTGCTTTTTCCCCATCTTTGTGATTTTATCTGCCTTTGGTCTTTGATGTTGGTGACATACTGATGGGGTTTTGGTGTGGGTGTCCATTCTGTTTGTTAAGTTTTCCTTCTAACAGTCAGGACCCTCAGCTGCAGGTCTTTTGGAGTTTGCTTGAGGTGCAATGCAGACCCTGTTTGCCTGGGTATCAGCAGCGGAGGCTGCACAAGATAGAATATTGCTGAACAGCGAGTGTTTCTCTCTGATTCTTGCTCTGAAAGCTTCGTCTCAGAGGTATGCCCAGCCGTGTGAGGTGTGAGGTGTCGGTCTGCACCTAGTGAGGGATGTCTCCCAGTTAGTCTACTCAGGAGTCAGGGACCCACTTGAGCAGGCAGTCTGTTCGTTCTCAGATCTCAATTTCTTTGCTGGGAGAACCACTGCTCTCTTCAAAGCTGTCAGACAGGGACATTTACATCTGTAGAGATTTCTGCGGCTTTTTGTTTAGCTATGCCCTGTCCCCAGAGGTGGAGTCTACAGAGGCAGGCAGGCCTCCTTGAGCTGCAGTGGGCTCCACCCAATTCGAGCTTCTAGGGGGCTTTGTTTACCTACTTAAGCCTCAGCAATGGTGGGCGCCCCTCCCCCAGCCTCGCTGCAGCCTTGCAGTTAGATCTCAGAGTGCTGTGCTAGCAATGATGGAGACTCCGTGGGTGTCGGACCCTCTGGGCCAGGTGTTGGATATAAGCTCCTGATGTGCCATTTGCTAAGACCCTTGGTAAAGCACAGTATTAGGGTGGGAGCTACCCAATTTTCCAGGTGTTGTGTGTCTCAGTTTCTCTTGGCTAGGAAAAGGAATTCCCTTCCCCCTTGTGCTTCCCAGGTGAGGCGATACCTCGCCCTGCTTCAGCTCTGGCTGGTTGGGCTGCCCCTGCTGACCAGCATTGACTCTCTAACACACCCCAGTGAGACAAACCCGGTACCTCAGTTGAAAATGCTGAAATCACCCATCTTCTGTCACTCTGGCTGGGAGCTGGAGGCTGGAGCTGTTCCTATTAGGCCATCTTGGGTGCCTCCCCAGTGGTGGGCATTATTATCTCCCCATTGCTCCCAAGCTAAAAGTGAGCATTAATGTGCCATTTATTTATAATTACATTTAGTCTACAACTTTTATAATTCTGTCCTCGACTGAGTTATCACTTCTTAAGGAAAAAGAAAAGAAATTTACCATGTGCCTGTAATCAGTAAATATTAGGCACATCAAACAAAAATGTATTAATCTGTAACATTTAACGTAAATCATTCTCCTGAGGGGCACGTTTCCCTTTCATTCATCAGTATTATTATTTCTTTATATTTTTCTGTTCTGATTGTGCCAAGAGATCAGAACTTTTTAATAAGTAGCTCTTTTCAAAAATATTAAAAAGAAATTTAAATGAATACAGACTTTTATGCAGAGGATCATGTTAAAATAGAAACCTTATAAATGAGAGCTGTAGAGACAGTTTATATGCAAATACTTATGAGAATGTCATGCTCTAAAGTTTTTTAATGTATTTCTCTATCATTTAATTTGTATTCAGAGTCATTGTATGAACAAGCTAATTTCCATGGTGGTTTAGTGTTGTACGGGAATTAAATTATCTCAAAATTTGAAGAAACCAAAAGTAGGATAAACACATTATCTTACAGAAGAATGAAAAAAGGAATAGAAGTAGGAGATAGAAGCCAAATAGCTAATAAAATAAAAGCAGATTGTCTTTTCTCCTCCAGGCTGTTTTTTGCCATTGAGACCATTCACCATTGTCACTAGGTGGTATTGAAGCCAGCCCTATTTCTTCCAAAGGAGATAAAACTTGTAACCTTTATCATAACCATGTGTTGTTTGAGATCCTAACAGTATTTATTTTCCTGAGCTACATTCTTATTAAGATCTTTTATTTCTTGTCCAGAAAGTAAACAATATAAGCTTATGGACGTAATTCTACCAACTACTATTACAATCATTCCTATATAGGAACTGCTCCTATATATCTAATATTTAGTACATGCAATTCATTACTATTTATTTTGCTTATTTATTTGTCTAGCAGTTTTGCGGTATCTGTTCACAGCCATGTGAAGCAAATTGTCTATATTAAGTGATTAATAAATAACTCATTAATCATAGTGTCATAAATACTTTTTAAAAGTACTTTTATACATAATCACCAAGATTGTGAATAAATTATGAATTAGGAAAGAGACTTTCAAATTATCTATAAAACTCAATCAGAAAGCTGGTGACAGAACTGGAACTAAGACTACAGTCTCCTTACTTGTACTACCTTCTATTTTCCATCAATTTATGAATATAGAAATCATATACTCATATATTAAGGTCCAGATGATTGGGTAAAATCAAACTTTGCTTCAATTTCTTTGTTTTTAATTTAAAAATGGGAGTTTATCTTTAATCAGTTGATAAGTTAGCTACTGAAATAAACAGAAATAATATGAAGCTTATCAAAACCTCTCTTTAGGCAACAGTTTGAAAGATAACCATAAACAAACTTATGTTCGGCTGGGTGCGGTGGCTCACGCCTGTAATCCTAGCATTTGGGGAGGCTGAGGCGGGCAGATCACGAGGTCAGGATCGAGACCATCTTGGCTAACACGGTGAAACCCCGTCTCTACTAAAAATACAAAAATTAGCTGGGCGTGGTGGCGGGCGCCTGTAGTCCCAGGTACTCAGGAGGCTGAGGCAGGAGAATGGCGTGAACCCAGGAGGCAGAGCTTGCAGTGAGCCGAGATCGCACCGCTGCACTCCAGCCTAGGGGACAGAGCACGAGACTCCGTCTCAAAAAAGAAAAAGAAAAAGAAAAAAAAGCTTATGTTCTTAGAATTTCAATATTCTTATGCATAAGTACGGCAGAATGATACATATTCTAAAGGAAATCATAAAATTTGTGGGACTAGAATTTATTATTGAGATACATTTTTTAAAAAAGAAATTGACCTCATTGGAGGAAACCAGGTGTCATGTGGGTGCACACTATGTGGAAATCTAGCAGGCTGGGAAGGTTGAAGTAAAGGGAAAAAAGAAAAAAAAAAACAAAAGAAAGAAACATTAATGAAGAAGTATTATTAACAGCAGCATAGTAGAACGTCCCAAAGTAGTAAAATGGAGGTGGGTTTAGAGCACACCTTAGAACTGGAAAAGAGATGGGAAATTTAATCTCCTTAAAGCAGAAGACTGATGAGTTCTTGACTTGCCTAGTTGACAATAAAAAGCATAGGAGAAATGACAAGAATCTACTTCAACAGAAATTGAATTTGTTGGTTACAGTTAAGTGATCAAAATCTGATAAGAATCATGCAAGTAATGTTAAACAAAATATGAGAAGTGGTATTGTGAAGTGGTTAAGCATAATCAAGTCCTGGAACTAGATTATTTAGATTCCTCTACTGGTTCTCTTATTCTATTCTGTGACCTTGGACAAGTGACTTGACATATTTGTACCTTGGTTTCTTCATCTGTAATGTGGGGATAATAATCATAATTACTTCACAGAATTTTGAAGTAAATAAAGGTGCTTATATATGCCAATTAAATAAAACTATTGTATTTGAGACAGGTCACTCCATCACCCAGGCTGGAAAGCAGTGGTGTGATCTCGGCTCACTGCAACCTCCTGGGCTCAAGCAATTCTTGTGTGTCAGCCTCCCAAGTAACTGGGACTATATGCATGGGCCACCACAGCTGGCTAACTTTTGTATTTTTAGTGAGAACAGGGTTTTCCCATGTTGGCCAGGCTAGTCTCAGAATTCCTGACCTCAAGTGATCCATTGGCCTCGGCCTCTCAAAGTGCTGGCATCACAGGCATGAGCCACCGTGCCTGACCAACAATTTTTATTATACTTCTCAAGTCAGTACACAAAAGCTATTATTAATAGTTGTATTTGTGTGTGAGTTAGAGTTGATATTCCCTATCTATGTATTGGTATATATTCCTGTCATTTCAAAATATAATAATTCCAGGTAGCTGAGAGTACAAGCAGATGTACTGTACACCTAGAAATATTAAGAGAACAATGGCAGAAAAAGAAAAAGTTAATAATGCATAAACCTGGCCAAAGAAACCAATAGTATTTGAATGTAAAACTTTGTTTTTATTTTGCTACCACCTACAGAATACTCTACAAAATGTTCTGAACCCATAAGTATAGTTTCAAAGAACATTTAGAATGAGAGAAACATTAATGGAATTTAGTAATAGGTGGAGCAAGGACCAGGAAGTGAATAAACCCTCCATTTGGGATCCACAGAATAATAAATGACAGAATGTTAGTGGAATACTTTCATTCTTGTTTAATAATGTCTTTTATCAAGGTGAAGTATTTTAAACTGAATAGACTGGAATAAAGTCCAGAGAAATTGAACTCCGAGACAATACTTTGGTATTCCAAATGAGTTCAATCCCCTGGCTCATGTGAATTGCAACTTAAAATGTTCATATGTTAGAGAAAAATGATGAACTGATTGCACAGGATCTTTAATAAACAATTAAAATGATGAAAGAACTGTTTTTCCATAGAATATGAAAATGATGTATGAATTTACAAAGTAAGATTATATACCAAATTATAAAATAAATTATTTGGGGCATAATGATAATTATCTCACATGTGATTTGGTAATTATAAAACTTGTGTAGGAAAAGTTTGAAATTTACCATAATATCTTTGTAATTTATAAAAAACATATAGAGTGAATCACAAAATGTTCTCTTTCGTGTTGCGTGGTCAGAGAAAGCTCTAGTTTAACGAAACAAGTCATAATAAATTAGCCTTTCTTTCTCTCTCTCATATATATATGTGTCATAAAAAATATATATATATGAGATATTATGATGGGAAAAATCTTGTTGAAAACCTTGCTAAGGACATATACCAAACACCTCCCCCTTTTTGAGATGAACCTTAGGACTAGCATATGTAGTTATGCAAATGTTTCTAAAAGTTGCTTTCTGATATGAAATATTTGTACTAACACACTGTAGAACTAAGTTAAGTTAATAACTGGTTGAGCGAATGTTTTCTTTCCCCACACCCTAAGGTGCAGATTGATAAATTGATATCAACAAAGATGAAGATAGGTGAGAGGACATCTTTAGGAGCCTGTCTTCACATCTGAGTTATTTTCTATGTATTAATAATAACCTGGGCCAGGTGAGTGGCTCATGCCTGTAATCCCAGCACTTTGATAGGCCAAGGCAGGAGGATCACTTGAGCTCAGGAGTTTGAGACCAGGATGGGCAGTATGGTAAGACCTCGTCTCTATAAAAACTTTGAATAGTTAGATAATGTGGTGGAACGTGCCTGTAGTCTCAGCTACTCAAGAGGCTTAAGTAGGGGGATCACTGGAGCTGGGGAGGCTGTGGTTACAGTGAGCCAAGATCACGCCACTACATCATTTCACACTGAGTGACAGAGCCGCACCTGGTCTCAAAAAGCAAAAAAAGAAACTAATAAAATAAAAATAACCTGATTGAAGTCACCAAAGATGCACCCAACAAAAAGCAAAAAAGAAATGGCTAGTATGCTGGGATATAGATTCATATTTAAGAAGATCTTGTTATATAAGAAGATGAACTGAGTCTAAGAGAATGGATTTCATATGACAAACATAAGATCCCATAAGAGAACAGAAAAAAAAAGGATAAAGACAAGTACAGGAATCAGACATGGCTCAGCCAAAGATGTAAAACATACTAAGGGTTTTTATGACTATAACTTCAATATGCGACATAATTGAAATACTTCTCATTTTAACTATATAAAAATTCTAAACAATAATATTTTTATTAAAAATAGTTCAATTTTGGTGCCAAATTCTAAGATACTTTGATTCGTCAAGGCAGTTATTTTCTGACTAGTAGATACATCTTTGAAATGTAAATACTCACTGGCTATCTACTTATATTCTGAAATGATGCTTTCAAAACTAATTTAAATTCATTTATAAATTCATTTAAATAAAAGACCATGACAAATCAGTAATTAACTTTGTTTTCAGTAGCCTCTTAATGAACTCACTTGATTATTTGACAGAGCATTTAGATATTAAGAAAGCAGTAAAGCACACCTTCATATTATAAAATCCTGCCAAGAGTGTAGCAACAAGGATGAAATTATGATAAATTGAACAAGAGATTTTATTTTTTTACAGTTAATCTTTTAAATTATGCAAATAGAAAACAAAAGCTCATTGCTTTGCAATGCATTTCTCTTTGTAGTACATTTCTTATGTGTAACTGCTTTGGGTTCATAACTTTATATTATTCATTATGGCAGATCAGGAGGATGAACTCCTTGACTGAAAAACTTAGAAAAGTGTAGCTTTTCTTTTATAAATCATAGACATTTTGTTTTATAAATATTTATTCTATTTGTCTTTATTACCAGTAATAAGAAAAATATTTAAAATTTTAACAAAATAGTCTTCTAGATTAACTATTTGTCAGTTTCAATTTGGAATACAATTAGAGAAAAATATTTAATTATGGTTTAACTTGAGGGAAGAAAGTCAGAGTTGCATATTTCACAATTCACCAAAAGTAATGTCAGCCCTAACATAAATGTATTGCATTTGTTAGTTTATTTCATCGCTGATTATTCTTATTACAGCAAACTTATGGAAAATTGAGCTTATAGTTTCCTAAAAATGCTTATCTATATAGAGATAATGGATGAGTTAACACATCTTCTTTCTATAAATCTTTAAATTGGAAAATTACGTTTACTTAGAGGACTTAGAGAAAACCTATTGGAGAGGAGAGTTAAATCTATATGAAATAAACAGCCAACCAAACACCTGTGACTCACCTTCTGTGTCATTAAAATACAACTAATCAAAACCTTTAGATAATGTAGTTTTTCATTTACTTTCCTATAATTTGATGCACAAAAGTTCAAATAGAAAGAAAAATGGAGAAAGTACCTGATACTTATTCTAAAATTTATGACAGTCAAAATAATTCTTGGCTATGGAATTAATGCAGGTTCAGTCCAATCCAGTGCCCTGTATAGGCCTCTTTGTAGCATACTATAGTTGAATGTATTATTGTTATCTAAAAACTCCTGATTATCAAAAAACAATTTAATAGGGTTTATCATGTTTCATTTAACATGATGGGAAAGAAAACTCTTACACCAACTTTCGAAGGCAAAACACCCCTGTAACTATGTGTCAAGCATAACAAGAAAACTTAATTCTCTAAAAATGCTATTTAATATATAAATTTTATTGGATATAGAAAAAAGTAGGTACATGCGAAATTGAGGCTATCAAGTTAAACTAGCTTTTGAAGAAAACTACCAACTCAACCAAAAACTGTTACCCAAAAATTCTCTAGCCTAATCAAACTGATTAAAAATTGATAGCAAACTGAAGTGCCTACAGAAGCCATTCTCATAATATAGATGTAGGATTTAGACCAAATGTAAGACAAAAGGCAGCCCATGACTTTGATGAATTAGTAAAGCATACTATGTCCAAGGAAAGTGCCTACTTCTCAGTTTTATCTAGTGATTATCATGTGGAAATGTATGCCTAATGATGCCCAGAGTCATCAAGAACAACTGAATATTCAGATTTTTTTATTGTAAATGCCATTGTATTTTATATATGGTAACTACCTTGTATATATATACACATACCTATAGATGTATGTATATGTACAAATAGATATGCACATGCAAGTTTTATATTATTTAATATATATACTTATATATCATTTTATGTAACTATTGCTTTTAAAAAACAATGTGCTCCAAAGGAAAAAGCTTCAGCAAGCCTGATTTAGAGCTAGCAAGCCCTCAGTTTCCACCTCCTGAAATTAATCCAACATAATTTCATATGTTCATATGGTTGAGAACAGGAATGCTGGCTTTGCCTCCAGATATGTTGGTATCTTGTCTCAGAC
Source organism: Papio anubis (assembly GCF_008728515.1). Taxonomy (NCBI): domain Eukaryota; kingdom Metazoa; phylum Chordata; class Mammalia; order Primates; family Cercopithecidae; genus Papio; species Papio anubis. The sequence goes on along the minus strand of NC_044980.1, from coordinate 44,419,796 downwards.
TCATGCCTTAACAGAATTCTTCCTTTCTCCTCCATTTACAAAAGGGAAAAAAATCAATGAATGTAAAAAGCATTTGGGGAAAACAGAAGAAAAGGAATTTGTCTACTTTAGCAGTTCAGCTGGACTTTGAAGATTTGTTGCCTTAATTTGAATTCCTTTTCACATGAATTTAACTGGTTTGGAAACTTGCTTCAATAATAATATGATAAATTATCAAACAGCTTATGTCTGACAGATCAAGCTTAGATAAAATACATAAATAAAGTTAAAAGGACACAACAGACAAACAACAGACAAGTTAAATAAAGACTTTCCATGAGAATTCTTTATTGCTGCAAGGGAAAAAATAATATTAAAATATTTTAGTCTTGATATTCCTGTAAAACAGCGTACATTAATCTTGCAGAATTTGTTGAGCATTAAGGGTTTTCTTAAAGTTAATGTCTCCTATCTTCTTCAATTCTCATGTGGCCTATTGTTGAGAAACATATATTGAACACTCCATTAATTAATAAATCAAGAGCTAGAGCTTTACTGCATCCATAGCCATAGTAAACAGTTATGAGACTCGGTGAACCTAAAATTCTAGCTTTCTGTTCTAAATATTTCATTTAAAGAAGATTTTTCTTAATCATTTAAATTTCTTAATCCACATGTCAGTGATGAAATAAAAAATATATCAAGCATATTAATTGTATCACAAAAGAGTTGTTGTTCAGTTTTGAGTATATAGTGTCCAGGCTGGACTGAAAAAGATTTGGTAGAGTATTGCATGTGCAAGGTATAACACCCCTTCCCATACCACAGGATCAATTTGCTTCCACTTGTTTGCTTGAGATTAGAATGTATTAAATAGTATCAATCTATTTATATATCTTTCCTCCCTCCTTCCTTCTCTTCCTCCCTCCCTCTCTCCTCTCCCTCCCTCCCTCCCTCTCTCCTTCCTTCCTTCCTTTCTTCCTTCTTTCCTACCTTCCTTCTCTCCCTCCTTCCTTCCTTCCCTCCCTCCTCCCTTTCTTCCTTTCATGTTTTCCATCTGAAGTAGCTATTCTTATATGCTTTGATCTAATGACAAATATTTTGATAATAAAACAGAGTCTTTTCCTCATAGTTTTGTGTTTTTCCCAGAAAAAAAATAGAACATAAATAAATTAAACAGCTATAAAATATGTTAGGCACCACAAACTATATTACAAAATTTAAAGCAAGGACACAGAATACTGTAACCTGGGTCAAGCAAATCTTTCAAAAACAGAATAGTTCCTATATGCCATCCCCAAAAAGATGACATTTAATCAGAAAACTCAAGGAAATGAAGGAAAAATTATGCTAATATCTGGAAGAAGAATAATCCGGAAGGAAGAAACAGCAAGTGCAATACTATTTGGTGTGGCTGCAGTGGAGTGAGAGAGAACAAAAATAATGTTGGAAAGATGTCTGGGAGCCAGCCAAATCCCAATGGGTCTTGTAAACCATGGAAAGATTTGAGATTCTATTCTTGGTAAGTTGAAAAGCTAAATGAGGCCGAGTTTCCTATGCTGTGATAGTTTCTAGCAGGGTTGAAGACAGAAGAGAGTGATAGTTTGCTATTTTACAGAATAAGCTTCAGCACCAGGAACTAAGGTACCTGTGAGCAAATGTCTAAGTCTGTCCACAACAAGTAAGTGGTTTGGGCAGAACAGCACAGAGGTTGGCAGTGAGCAATAAATGTTTGAGGCAGACAAAACAGAGCAACACACAGATGCACAGAGCGTTTGATCTGAACTAGTCAGGGTGAGCAAGGAAAACAGCAGCTCGCTTCACCCTGGGGGAGAGCAAGAACACAGTGGCCTAGCTAAGTAGATCAGACTTATTTGAAAATGTGTGTCATATTTCTGAGTATTAGGGGTTAGTCACAAGAGGAGCATGAATGTCTTGGTTATGAAGGCAGAAGCTGCTAAGAATATAATTTAAATATAAGTATTAAGCAGACATCATGTTATTCTAGGGGGAAAATTATTCACTCTTTCATTCTGTCAGTCAGTCAACAAATATTTATTGACTGTTCTTTGCCAGGCAGTGTTGTAGGCATCATTATCTTACCCTGGGAGTTCTATACTCTAATTGAATTTGTTACTATATAAGGAATAATTGAAGGTAAACTTGATTTCCTCAAGTATAGTAATCAGTGAAGATAAACTAAAACAAATGTTTGGTTTCTGACAGTCTTGGACCTTTAGTGATGCTTGAACTTTTTGATCTAAGTTTCTATCTTTATTATTCGAAAAAATTCTCAACTTTTACTCCAAATTGAGGTTGATTCTTTATCTATATATAATACAATAATAGTACGTTACTTAGTATCATTACATAGTATCATTATGTAATATATATTATATTTAATAATACATATTAATAATATATTTTGTTATATTTTTATAATTACATATAATGACTATATAATATAATGTATATTATATACTATTCTATATAATATTTTATCAAATGTTAGTGTTTTATCTTTCTTTTTACCTTCCTTTCAGTCTCCTTCAATATCATCTGTTCCAAGAAGTTTGTCTTAGTCTGTAAACTAGGATTTATATCACATAAAATCATTAGCTGGCTATTTTAAAATGCTGCTACTACAGTTATAAACATAATATCCTGTTGGTTAGCTGGCCATCTTGTCTTAATTCTGGAGAGAATCTTCAGTGTCTCTGAACCATTTGCACTGTATCACTCTACTTACATCATGATACAGAGCAGCTGGAATAACTTCATGGAAATAAAACAGAACTCTGTTTAAATAAAAAGGTAGATTTGAATTTGACACATTTTTCTCAAAAATAACATTAATTTACGGTGTTTCCCATTTTTAACTCATCATTCATTACACTTCATTTTTTTCTTTTGCTAAAAGATAAAAACTTACTAGAAAATATTAAATCACTCTATGCATTTAATTTGAAGGTTAATGTATCATCTGACCCATTACATATCCCCAATAATATTATATTTAAAATTATACACATTTAAATTTCACATTTAAAAATGTGAAATTTGTTTCATCAAATGTGCTCTATAGCCACTCTAATATGTATATGGAATTGTATTTGAGAGAGATTTTGGGAACCATTATATTAAGTTTACTTACCACTTCTCTGAAAGAGAGAAACTTACACTAAAATTCATAAGGAAAATATTTGTTAATGATCTTCCAGTGAAATTTTAATGGACTATTGGTACTTGAAAACAAGCAAGATAATCATATTTTTAAATTGAAATAGTGCTTATTAAAAATATAATCATGAGTGAGAATGCATACAGATCATCCCTTGGAATATATTTTTCAGTTCTATAAGAGTTATATAAATTTTCTTTTGACAAAAGAAAGATATTTGTTGAGTCTAAGGGTATTCCTATCTTATTAGGCAATTTATAGCTGTCCATAATTATAGTCACAGGGGTTGCTACAAAAAGAGACATAATTTAAATCCATACTCTTCCTATAACTAGGGCTAGTAGAAACATATTAGTCACTATTGTAGACCAAATTAAAGTGTTTATTCCTTTTTCTACTTGTTCCTTTACTTTAATAACTGTGCTTACTATATGTTAAGAAACCTGACGTGTACATCATCTCATTTAATTTTTACCAACTCAAAATATACATAACTGATTCCAATTTTATGATAAAGAAACTGGAGTTCTGAGTAGTTAATATCACTCTTATAATATCACTAATAGAGCTGCGATTTAACTCAGGTGTGTTTTTAATTCCATGCCTCAAGAGCTCTTTAACAGCTTAGCCATTCTGTGTCAACACGTGGGACTTTACTTTCAATCTTCTATCAGTTTAACTCTGGCTTGGCATATCTTGGAGATGATCAAAATTGGATGTGTTAACATGTTGCTTTTTCATTTGGTGTGGTAGACAGCTCCCAATGGTACTACTTTGTGGTATTCTAACCCTAATATAATTCCCTCTTACATAGTGCCGAGGTTGACCTGTGTTACCAATAAAATATGGTAGAAGTTATATGTCACTTATGAGATTAGGTCACCTTCTATCTTGGGTTCTTTGTTGGATCACTTGTACTGGGAGGGGTCAGCTATTATGTATGAGCTGCCCAACAAAAGCCACTGAAGCCTTCTGCCAATACACACATAAATAGCTGAAAGTAGATCCTCCAGCCCTTCTGATGAAGCATTCCTATCTGACTTCTGTACTGACTGTCAGGAGAGATCCTGGGCCAGAAAAACCCAGCTAATCTCCTTGATTCCTGATTATCAGAAACTGTAAGAAATAATAAAGTATTATTTTAAACTGCTAAGTTTAAAAGTAACTTGTTATACAGCAATAGATAATTGTTGCAGCTGGCATTGTATGTACTTTTTGTCAGCATAGCCAAGGAGGCTTCCAAGTCATGTCTCTTCTTCACTGACTCCAGTGACTCAAATGTCAAACTCTTTATGAAAATATTTATTCACATTACTACTCTCAGAGTTTAAACTTGTGACCTAAGCTAACAGCATAATGTGACAAATTTGTGGTGTGCATACCATGAGTGTGAATGGATGAGACTAGAAAAAGGTATTCTTGGAAATAATAAAATCACTTTATTCAAATACTATGCATTTAGACTTAGCAGTTATTTGGTACGAACCAGAATGAAATTTGCCTTTCATTATCTATAAAGAAAATATTACTAAGAAAATGTAAAAGCCTTGGTTTGTAAAGAACAAATTGAAATATATTAATTAAAAACATTTTCAAAGTTTGTTTTATAATCACATTGACAAGAAATTTACATTTATTTATGTTGATGGCTATGACACAATGGAACAGATTCTCTTATGTGGATCACACCCAATTCATTCATTCTTTCTAAAATTATCGTATGTATTAAATTATTACCCTATTGTGTACATTTAAGCCTATGTTTGCTGATGTAATTCCCAATTGCTAGCTAACTGAATGATAAAACTGCATGCATTTCTTCTGAAACTAATCTGATACTGACTTGCCACTAATTGGATTTGCCATATACACATGGGTTTACAGTAGGGGTGTTTTTACATAAAGGAGGGAGTATTGTGTGAGCAGAGAGTACTAGATAATTAGGAAAACTAGATTCTAATCCAAGTTTTCATTTACTGTATTATTTAATCTGGTTGATCAGACTTATTTTCTCTGGTCTCTTTTTGCTCATCTGTAAAATGAGGGAGCTAGGCCATATGTAGTTAGCCTTGTAATTCTTTATTCCAACAAAAAGTGCAGAAGAATGTGTCAAATAAATAATTGACTATGTGAATAGAAGTCTAGATGATCTGGCCCAAAGTAAGGCTGTGGTCCTGGAGCCCAGGCTTTGTCTCTCCAAGTCCTTCAAAGGCCTTGTCAGTGGTACTGGGACCATGGTATGACTATTGTATTTATAATATTGCAATTATTCAGTAGAAAGCATTTAGTAAAATATATATGCTACTTGCCATAGCAAATTGAGATTGAATAAAGTGATTTTCTTTTGGAGTTTTTCTTAGTTCATAATTACTTCTTTTTACTTGTTTATCATTAAGTTATCACTATTTTATTATTGTATCATAATTGGTAACCTCTGTATAGAGGCCTACATTAAAATTCAGTGGATTGAATTAGCCTCCCATATGAAGTATGTAAATGTAGCAAGTAACACAGGTATGGTACAATGCAGAACCTCCCCCTACCTTAAGAAACAGATGTTTGAGCTAAGAACATCTGGAGAATTTCATATAGTCTGTTGGGTTTAGGTAGGCAATTCATCATTGGCATTGTATGCTGGGCTTAGTTAAAAGCTGATTGGACAAACCCTAAAATTCTAGTAATCTTCTGCCAAAATGAAATAAAAACTGTGGGAATGAATAAATCTGTGCCATAAGGACTCTTCTCCAGTGACATTCACAGAAGCCATACAGCAGATTGCACACAAGTGCTGTCTATACATTCTTATAGTCATGTATTTATATGTATGTCTGTTAAATGTTTGTAAATATAGAGAAAACTGAACCTTTGAGTATTTTTTCACCATGCATGGAATAATTCAGTCATTCAAGAAGTCCAGATACAATGCTGAAATAATGGAATTTTATTGGTGGAGGTCTGTAAGACAGACCCCATTGTGAAAAACACTCTTGGACACTTGTTGATATATCATTTGTTGTAGGTATTTTTCCCCCTGAAATGTTCTATAGAAGAATAGTTCTGTCATAATTACTAATTTTGTGGTGTTTTGGTGAGTTTATCTCTAGTCTTTTTTTGGTATATTTGCGGGAATTGATTCTTCTTTAAAGAATGTTAGAAGAAAATGTCATTGAGAATTTTGATTAGTAGATTCCAGCTTATCAAAATCTCATATCTTTTCTTCTTCTCTTTATTGATATTAAACCCACACCCCACCTCATAAAGTGTTATGTATGGCAAGATCTAGCAGATCACTGTGATTTGTTTTCATTGCATTGGGTCACTGTCATTAATAAGATCTAACAGTTGCCTGAGCCTTTTCTAAAATAAAAAATATGATATTATCTTATTGATATAGTTTTCTAATTGTCTAGAACCTAGTTACCAAAAAGAAAAATGTATTTCATATTGATTTTACAGATTATCTTACCAAAAATTTAATTGAATATTGGAATGACTGACGTTTCAGAGGAAGTTAGAAAAATAATCAACTTTTTAAAAATTTTAAAGTGAAATATGTATTTTATTTACTAATTCTGTTCTGCAAGAGATATGTCAGAAGAATAAAATACCATAATAACATGCAGGCTTCAGTGATCATTCAACAAATTGGGGAACTATTTGATTTTCTTGCACAAATAAATTTATTCTTTAAATATATAAATTAGTGATTTGATGATAAATATATAAATTAGTCATTTGATGATATGCTTTGTAAAATTGTACTGCAAAATATACCTTAAATTAATTAGATGTTTTCTTTTTGACAAAAATATAAATAATGGTATTCTTATACTGACATATTGGATGTTGTTAATTAGCTTTGACTTTATGACCTCTTCAATTAGTCTTAACATAAAGACAATATAACAAGTGACATTTTTTAAAGAAATAAAGATGATCTATGACTGCAATATTCTTTAGATGTCTGTTGGCTCTTTTGGATGATCAGGACTATAATTCTTTTATAATATAGATATATATGTTATGAAAATAGAACTTCACTTCGATTATTCTCTATTTTTTTCTTTAAAAGTTTTAAAAGACACAATGATGCCATACTCCTTGCATTGTTATAAGATTTATAAGACTCTCTATAAAATGGTTAGCATATCTGGCATATTGTCAACACTCAAAATATTAGCTATTAGCAATATAATCCTCTATGTGCCAAAATTTGGCAAACTTCTCAATTTTCAAATCATCTATACTCTTTGTCATTGTTCAGACATTGGCCAAATGCCTTCTCAGTCTGCAGCTTTGTATAGTGATGATTTTAACTCTCATTTAATTTATTCTAAAAAATGTCAACTATTCCTCCTCCGCTTCTCATATCTACTTTAATTTCTATGTTCTATATGTTAGTGTTCTTTAGTTCCACCTTCTCTCTTGATTCCTACTGACTAAGCTTTGTCCAACATGCAAATAGTCTTTGTTTCACTTCAGAAGGCTGCCTGCGGATGTCCATTTCAGAGCTGTGTAAACCTTTTGGATTGAAACAGTGCTGGTGCAGATGTCTTAAAGGACAGACCACAAGTGTGTCTCCAAGGGTATTACCAATAATTAGGAACCCATCATCTTGTACAAGTTTATAAAAATGGATATTATACCACTTTCCCAGTAAAAGAGAGAAAATAGGTTGCATCAAAAGACTCAGATATTAAGTCTATAAAGTCTTCAGAAGGAAGTTAAAATTCATTTTATTATACTCTCCATAGAGGAGAAGTGAAAAGCAATCTTTGAGCTGTAACCTGACACCTGCTATTAAATCACCTGTGCTGAATACACCTTGGGGGGAGTGAGGAATTAACCTTAGTATTTCTCTGACACTGGGACACCACTCCATTTGCTTAACTAATATACCATGCATGGATTAACCTCCTCCTTAAATCACATTAGTTAAGTTTAAGGATAAACCAACTATTTTTATGTCCTATCCTCCCACATCATGTGATGTTTTACCAGTTTGAATTATCATTCAACAGACATTGATTGAGCACCTACTACATCAGGCATGTGTGAAGTCTTCCTGGCACAATGTAGAAAGGAAAGACATTTTTTTCACTTTTGCTTCTCTTCAGGAAATAAAATTATCTAGTTTGAAAAGGTGCATTTCTCAGGCATTTGAGCCTTCAACAAAACACATAAAAATTGCATATTTTGCCAGGCTAATGACAGAAGAGGAAGAAGGAAGAGAAAGATACATCAGCAGCTGTGCTTTAGTGCCTATAAACAAAAATCTGATGACAGGAATGTATCTGCATATATCAATACTACTTTGAATGTAAATAGGCTAAATACTCAAATTGAAAAGCACAGAGTGCGAAGTTGGGATAAAGAAGCAAAACCCAATGGTATACTGTCTTCTAGAGGCCCATCTCATGTGCAGCGATACCCAGAGACTCAAAGTAAAAGGATGTAGAAAAATCTGCAAAGCAAACAGCAAACAGAAAAAAAGCAGATATTATTCTTCTAATTTCAGATGAAACAGATTTTAAATCAAAATCTCCACACAACAGCAACAACAACATAAACTTCAGGCTAATATTTTTGATGAACAGAGATACAGAATTTTTCAACAAGATAGTAGCAAACTGAATCTAGCAGCACATCAAAAAGCAAATACATCATGATAAAGTAGGCTTTATTCCTGGGTTGCAAGGTGGTTCAACATACTCAAATCAACAAACCATCTGATATGATTTGGCTACGTCCCCACTCAAATCTCATCTTGAATTGTAGCTCCCCTAATTCCCATGTGTCATAGGAGGGACCTGGTGGGAGGTAATTGCGGTCATGGGGGCCTTTCCATGTGCTGTTCTTGCGATACTGCGTAAGTCTCATGAGATGTGACGGTTTTTTAACACACTCTCTTGCCTGCCTCCATGTAAGACATAAACTGTGACTTTGCTCCTTGTTTGCCTTACACCACATGAAACTGTGAGTCTATTAAACCTCTTTTTTCTTTATAAATTACCCAGTCTCAGGTATGTCTTTATTAGCAGCATGAGAACAGACTAATACACCATCACATAAATAGAACTAAAAACAAAAACCACATGATAATTTCAATATATGCAGAAAAGGCTTTTGATATAATTCAACATCTCTTCATACGAAAAACCTTCAACACACTAGGCCATGAAGGAAATACTTTAAACTAGTGAGAGCCACTTATGACAAACCTATAACCAACATCATACTGAATGGGCAAAAGCTGAAAGCATTCCCAATGAAAACTGGCACAAAACAAGGATGCCTTCTCTCACCACTCGTATTCAACAGAGTACTAGAAGTTCTGGCCAGAGCAATCAGACAAGAGAAGGAAAGAAAAAGCATCCAAATAGAAAGAGATGAAGTCAAACTATCCCTTTGCAGAGAAAACTATTCTATACCTAGAAAACCCCATAGACTCTACCATAAAGCTCCTTGATCTGATAAACAACTTCAGCAAAGTTCCAGGATACAAAATCAGTGTACAAAAATTAATATCATTCCGATACACCAACAACATCGAAGCTGAGAGCCAAATCAGGAAAGCAATGCCATTCAAAATAATGATAAAAAGAATAAAATACTTAGGAATACAGCAAACTAGGGAGGTGAAAAATTGCGATAAGAACTGCCAGACACTGCTCAAAGAAATCAGAGATGACAGCTACAAATGGAAAAACATTATATGCTCATGGTTAGGAAAAATCTATATAGTTAAAATGGTTATGCTGCCTAAAACAATTTGCAGATTCAATGCTATTTCTATGAAACTACCAATGACATTCTCATAGAATTAGAAAAATCTATTTTAAAATTCACATGAAATCAAAAAAGAGCCCAAATAGCCAAGGCAATCCTAAGCAAAAAGAACAAAGCTGGAGGCATCATATTACCCGACTTCAAACTGTATTACAAGGCTACAGTAACCAAAACAGCATGGTACTGCTACAAAAACAGGCATGTAGACCAATGGAACAGAATAGAGAGCCCAGAAATAATGCTACACACCTATAATCATCTTATCTTTGACAAAGTTGACAAAAACAAGCAATGGAGAAAGGACTCCCTAGTCAATAAATGGTTTGGGGATAACTGGTTAGCCATATGCAAAAGATTGAAACTGGATTCCTTCCCTATACCATACACAAAAATCAACTCAAGATGGATTAAAGACTTAAATAGAACCTGAAACTGTAAAGACCCTGGAAGGTAACCTAGGAAATACCATTCTGGACATAGCAACCGGCAAATATTTCATGATAAAGATGCCAAAAGCAATTGCAACAAAAGCAAAAATTGAGAAAGAAAATGTAATTAAGCTAAAGAGTTTCTGCCCAGCAAAGGAACCTGTCAACAGAGTAAACAGATAGCATATAGAATGTGATAAAATATTTACAAACTACACATCAAAGTCTAATATCCATATATAAAGAAATTAAATTTACAAGCAAAAAAAATCCCATTAAAAAGAGGGCAAAGGACATGAAGAGACACTTTTCAAAAGAAGACATACATGCAACCAACAAGTGCATATGAAAATGTATTCAACATTACTAATCATTAGAGAAATGTAAATCAAAACCACAAATGAGATGCCATCTCACACTATGCAAAATGGCTACTAGCAAAGAGCCAAAATATAACAGATGCTGGTAAAGTTACAGAGAAAAGAGAATGCTTATGCACTGCTGCTGGGAATGTAGTTTAGTTCAACTATTGTGGAAAGCAGTGTAGCAATTCCTCAGGGAACTTAAAACAACATTATCATTTGACCCAGGAATCCTAATATTGTGTATATACTCCAAGGAATATAAATCATTGTATCATAAAGACACATGACACATATATTCATTGCAGCACTATTCATAATAGCAAAGACATGGGATCAGCCTAAATGCCCATGAATGGTGGAGTAAATTTTTTAAAATGTGGTATGTAAATACCATGGGATATTACACATCCATAAAAAATAACAAGATCATGTTCTTTATAGCAACATGGATGGAGCCCAAGGCATTATCCTACGTTAACTAATACAGGAAGAGAAAAAATAATACCCCATGTTCTCGCTTGTAAGTGGGAACTAAACAATGAGAACACATGGACACAAAGACGGGAACAACAAACACTGGGGCCCACTTGAGGGTGGAGGGTGGGAGAAGGGAGAGAATAAAAATAAAACTACCTATCTGTTAGGTATTACCTGGATGACAAAATAATCAGTACACCAAACCCCTAAGATACACAGTATACCTATATAGCAAACCTACACATGTACCCCTGAACCTAAAATAAAAGTTAAGAATCATTGACTATCGTCAGTGTTATAACATGGTCTCACCACTTTTGAGATCAACTCAGCAAATTGCTATGGCTAAGTTACATCTTTAGTTATGTCAGTGTTAACCTGTTCTTTTTGTAATTAGGATTTGCCTAATTGTAAAACAGATAATTTGATGAATGTTGGAGTTTTATTCTTTTTTATTAATTTTGTTATCCAGGAATTTATAAGAAACAATATATTGGAAGATTTTTGTTTTATGTTTATATTTATTTATGCTTAGAGTCTTTGGACTTTTAATGGCTCAATTCTTATTTATATTACTGCTTATGGGACATTCTCTTGTCTTTCTTTAAAAAAAATCCATCTTTGATATCATTACTATACTGTTAACTACCACTCCATATTACAGTCTATCCCCACCACTTCTCCCCTATGTCCCATGAAAATTACTTTCCTATGTTCTTTGAAGGTCTCAGCTCCAGGCTTACTGTCAGTGTGTCCACTACTACTACTGCTATTTTTCTTCTGGATTTCAACATCCAAATAGATGACTGTTTCACCTCCTGCAATGATCTATCTGCCAGCCTACCACAGCCACTCACTCTTAAGCTCTTTGCCCAGACACTTTCGTTACGAATTCAATATTCCTTCCAAAATCTCAAACATTCTGCTTTCTGGCCACGAGTTCATAGCTTTCCAGTTTATTCCCTCTATTTTCTCAATTCCAAAAATGTTTACAGCCCACTGGGAAATTAAATCAATTAATTGATTGCACTTTTTTTTTTTTTCTTATCTCTCAGGCAACTCGTATCCTCACATTCACCCCTCTCAAAAGAGATGCGCTATTCTTCCCCAGCCATTAGCCCTAGCTGAGTTTTCAGTACACAGCCAGCACTAACTTGTCAGCTATGTGGGTAAGGCATACATATTGGAAGTGGATTATCTAGCCCTGGTTGAGGACCCCCCATATAAAGCTGAACAGATCAGAGAAGAGCCATTCTTGCTGAGCCCTACTCAAGTTTCACATTCCTGGGAAAAGTAAATGATTGTTATTTTAAGCCACTAACTTTTGGACTGGTTTCTTTTAGAAGAGGTGGCTATTGAGACAAAATCTTGAGATTGTCATTGCCATCATTTCTTATAAATTCTGTGATTCTCAGAGTGCACATTAACTTCTTTGAGCATCAGTTCCACCACCCATAAATATAATAATAATTCACACCTCTAAAGATAATTTTGAGGGCTAAATGACAATGCATTCAAAGCCCTTAGAATACTGTATTCAAAATAATTTTTCAAGTTGCTGGCTAACATTACTATTATTTTGTACTAGGCATTTTCCAGTTGGGTACAGAATATTGTTTCCATTTTTTCTCTCAAGCCTTTATTGACTTCCTTATTCAGTTTTCCGAGTACATATGAAACATTGTATTATGTATAGTATATATAATACATTAATATTTTATTTAGCTTTTTATTCTTTCCTATCCTTTCCTTTCTAATTCAGCTTTTTCTTTCATTTCAGTGGACTGTTACTTATTCCAGCCTTTCTATCTTTTTTCTATATTATTTCCAGCCCAAATTTGGTTTCCAAATGCTGCGGGGTGATAACAATGCATTAATTTAATAATAAATGAAAGATAGTAAATCAGTACAAATCACGCTAAATGTTTAATATAAAAATGTGCATTAACCTTTATTGCTAGTAAAACAAAGTTAAGAATTAAATGTGCATATAAATTAGCTATAAAATACTTAAATACAAAACTTGCTAATATAATTCAATTTTACACATTTATGAGTACACAGTAAATTAGAGTGACTTGAATTTTTTTTAAATGAATGATTTTCAATTTCTTCAAGTTAGCACTAAGATACTTGAAAAGCAAGCTTATGATAAAGAAGAAGGGAAAGTAAGGACCTAAGACAATCTTGACATTGATAATCAAAATTCTGAATAAAATAACAAACTCATTAACATTAACAGGAGAACTGAACTCCTAGAAGAAAATTTGAAACTGACCAAAATCATCTCTAAAAATCAAATTGTACAATATAACAATTGTTTCATACTGAGACTAGGTGTAGTAGTTCTGTTTTTTTCAAAGTATTTACAAATGTTGCATCTACTGTATGCCAGGTGTTTTGCATTTATTATCTTATTTAATTATTTTAATGTTTCTTTGAGTTTTATTCATAGAGAAAGAATAGAAGCGAATACAGGTTCATAGATATTAAGTGGCCTGACCAATGAAAACAACAAGTTAAAAGCCAAGTAAGAATTTTACTTAAGAACCATCTAACTCTACAACACACCCTCTTTCCACCATACTACAGATTTCACAGGCTGAGGATATAAAGTTCTCATTCAGATAATGCTCTAAAATTTTGAAAATGGAGCATAATGAAAAAAACTATCTTCATACAATCATAGCAAAGCAGGATCTGTTTTCAGAGTCAAGTTGAGCAAGGACCTGAATACTCTCTTGTAATACTCTTATGCTACATGACATAAAAATATTTTATACTTTGTTTTAATGTAAAAATGTTACCAATAACTATAATCAATAAGCACAATAACAAATAAAAGCAATTTAGTGGAACCAAGCATTTGATATACGTATCTATATCTTAGGAATATTACATTTTGTCAACACTAATAATTGATCAATGTAATTATAACTTTTCCTCAAAATTATGTTGTCAAAATCTAGATTTTTGATCACATCTAACAAAACACCTGACTGCTTTGCAAGTTAATTTGTAGGATACCTAGGAATATTATAGGAAGAGAGATTGAACAGATTTTGGAGAAAACACAAATATTCAGATATTTTAGGAACAGGCAAAGATTTTTTATTAGCAGAGCAGTTATAAGACTTAAATGTTAACTCTAAAACCAGAACTAAAACCTAAAAACTAAATCTGGATTTGGTACCGCTTCTCATAAAAAACAAACAAGATAGACCAGTGTACTACATTCTGGGAACAGCCACTAGTTCTTTTGTATTTTTTTTTTTTTTTCTGTTTTGCTTTTGACATTTAAAGGTAGAAAATTGTGATGTGTTCAGCCCTTGGTATCTCGGTATCTTAGAAACAAGCAGCTTGTAAGAAGCACCTTAGGAAGAAAACATTTTAAGGAAAATAGAGCTGACCAATGTCAACATGCTGTGTAGGAGTCAACTCATAGAAAATGCTGGTATGCAACAAGAATTTAACCCTATCTCATTTGAAGCACAGCAAGACTACTTGAATATGTGTGTCATATTATAGGCATCTATTATGAGTTAAAATTCATATTATAAATAATGAATATGTATAGTTATTATAATACAGCCATATAATATAAAACACTGCAAGACTGTTGAGTATGCCTTTCATGTGACATAGAAACTGCAAAATTTTTATTATGAATTCAGATTACATAATTACTTTTATCTACACTATAGTTTAAATTTTTATTTTTCCTTTAGTTTAGCAGGCAATTGGAGAAGAAATGTAAGGGTTTTTTTTTTGTTTATTTTTAGTATAGTTAAATACATAAACACACATTCTCAGATTTCATATGAAGAGCAGACTTGAGTGCTTCTGAATTCTTCCTCAGGGGCTGTATTAGTTAGTTCTCATGCTGCTAATAAATACATACCCGAGACTGGATAATCTACAAAGGAAAGAGGTTTAACGAACTCACAGTTCCACATGGCTAAGGAGGCCTCACAATCATGGCAGAAGGGGAAGAAAGAGCAAAGGCATGTCTTACATGCCAGCAGGCAAGAGAAAGTATGTGCAGGGAAACTCCCCTTTGTAAAACCATCAGATCTCATGAGACTTATTCGCGGTCATGAGAACAGCATGGGTAAAACCCACAACCACGATTCAGTTACCTCCACTGGGTCCCTCCCATGGCATGTGGGGACTATTAAAATTCAAGGTGAGATTTGGGTGGGGACACAGAACCAAACCATAGCAGGGACGTATCCTGTTTGTTTAAGTTCTTGCTCCCATGAAGAAAAGAGAGAGATTTCTATGACTAACCATTCACATTAGCTCCATAATCCATGTATTTGGAGGTTTTCAAATAAGTGAGCCTTAAAAGGGACAGAGCAAAAAGGTATTCAGCATACATGTAAATATTGCAATATAAGAATCACATCCATGAGATTCATCATACTTGATTTCAACAAGTTTTGACTATTTAAACAGTTATAACTACAGAGAAGGATGGAGCCCTACTTTAAGTGAGGAGAGGGGGCATAGAAGAATCTTGTTTATCCTGGCTCTGGAACATATATACCTAGTACCTATTTTCGCATTCCCACAGAATTACAACAACACTATTAATCCACTCATTTTTGCTTTCACATCAAGTTCTAGTTTGTTATATGCTTTTTATGTGTTCTATCTTTTGTTATTCCCAAGCATCTGTCTTTTCCAAGTATTATTTCATATTTAGGTTACAAATGAAATCCCCTAGTTCATCTACCAGCCTCCCTTCTCTCCTGACTTGATTTCATATCACAGTCTTCTGTTGATAAAATATCTTAATCAAGGAATAAAAATCACAATACTTTTCTATCCTTGAATTCCAATGATTCTTTTCTAAATCTCTAATTCTTTTTAAAATGTGTAGCATAGAATTAATTCAAAGCTCTTCCTCAAATGGCTCAAACTACTTCATTACTTAGTCCTTTACATAGTAGTAGTTTCTTTGTTCTAATTTACTGGGAATTAGATTATTTTCTCCTCTAAATCTTCATTTCTCCTGCCCTCTTTTTCCATCACTACCATCCTCATATGAAATTTCTTCTGCCATCTTCTCAGCTAAAATCACTAACTGACTTGGTGCTACTTGAAAGTATTATTTGACATCTTGATGTGATTACTAATATGTTACCAAGAATTATCCTAGAGTTATGTTATATACTTTTGTCATTAATGTCAAAGGATTTAATGAATGATTTTTTAGTTTATCAAATGATCGAATAAATGAATTTCTTGGTATTAAGTGAAATGCCACACAGATGGAGTTAATTAGAATTATGTGCATATAAACTCCGTTAAGTACTTAATTGAGTGATTCACAGGGTAAGAAGCCACAAACTGTTAAGTGTGGGCATATACCACTGCAATTAATTTATGCAGCTGATTTTATATTATGCCCGGCAGTAGGGGCTAGTTTAAAAGTTTGGCAAGAAAAAGTGCAAATCACCACTTATCCCTTGCTAGCATTTACGGTGTGCCAGGCATTATATTCTAGGTAATTGTAATAAAACATCAATGCCATTTTCTCTGGTTTAATTGTATTCAAATGCAAACACCCAAACTGTGGACCGTTAATGAGATTGATAAGAAATGACACCTTGATTGAAAACATCTATTATCATTAGTGATTATACAGATAATTTCCTATGTGTAATACATAAACTATATGTATATGTATATATGCATGTATATACACAGTATGAGAAAAATGAATGTGCTTTCCAGGATAGACAACAGCAATAAACATTATGTTTCTCTTGCATTGTTTATTTAATCTAATCTTATTTATTAATGGAGAACTGAAACACTAAGACTGCAACTGTGTATTCTAGATACATTTTTAACATTGTCAGTAATAAACAGCAAAAATATATATAATAGGAAAGTGCTAAAGTTATTCTTAAAAATCCCCAAATGTAGTTTATGAAATAATTTATAGTATTTGTGATTTTATATTGCATCTCATGGCATCTTATTAGTGAAAGTAATACTGTTTCCCAGATTTTGGAACATTTTGGCAAATTTGATTATGAAGAATTTTTTTCTCTCCTATCTTTTGATTCTGAACCATATGTACCCTGACTCAAAAAATAAATGTAATCTTCTTATTTTTTGCAGAAGTTATTAGCACTTGATTTCATGGTGTGTTTTTAAAAGAGAGGAAATTAATATGTTGGCACGATTCTTAGGCACAGCTTTAATGTTTTTTGTTTTGTTGTTTTGTTTTGTTTTTGTTTGTTTGTTTGTTTGTTGGGGGCCAGTCACCAGCTCTATCACCATGCTGGAATGTAGTGGATTCGATCTGCGGCCCACGGCAAACTCACCTCGGGTTCCGCGCCATTCTCCTGCCTCAGCCTCCAGTGGCTGGGACTACGAAACCTGCCACCAAAGCTGGCTAATTTTTTTTTTGTATTTTTAGTAGAAGGGGTTTCACCGTGTTAGCCAGGATGGCCTCGATTTCCTGACCTCGTGATCCGCCCGCCTCGGCCTCCCAAAGTACTGTGATTACAGGCGTGAGACACCGCGCTCCGCCACGTTAATGATTTATTCCTTTAAAGGCAAACACCAATTTTTATGGAGCACTTTAGGCAATGAATTTAGCAAGATCAGGAAAAGTACACAATAGGCATAGTTCTTTCTCTCAAAGAAGTTTAGGTAGGAAGACAATAGAAAAATAAAAATATGCAATTTAAAGAAAATTTCAATAGAGTAGTTGAAGATATTTTGGAGTTTAGATGTTCGGAAACTCTTTATTGAACCTCTATCCCATTCTAGGCACTGTGATAAGTCCTAATGTGATAGTGAACAAGTGAGTTGAGAGCAGACGATACTGTACAGATCTGTTAACAAATAGGCTTTTTTACGAATGAGAATTTGTATAGCAATTCTAAGAAAATAGTTTCAAAGAAGAAGAAAAAATATGAGCTGGATATTCAAGGATGGATATGATTGAAATATGTAGAAAGAGAAAACAGCTTTCCAGACATGTAGAGTGTAGTGAACAAAAATAGTCCTTAGGAGAAAGGCTGATGCAGGAAAGTCAAAGAGTTGTTGGGGAGTTAGGAGATTGATTGCAGTGCAGGCATTGTGAAGGGTGACTGAAATGGAGCAAGTTAAAAAGACAGAAAAAGAGGCTGGAGCCTGGTAGTGTGGGACCTTGAATGCTAGACTGAAGCAGATTTAGGAGATTTTTATGTCTCTTACTCTTAAGCTACATGCAGTAATCCATCTCTATTCCACTTCTTGAGCTTCATGTTTTATCCCATTAACATCTCAGTAATGTAAAAGAAGCTGGAAGGTAACAATAAGTATTTTTTTTTTTTAATTTTTAAAAGTTTATGGGTACATAGTAGGAGCATGTATTTATGGGGTACATGTGATGTTTTGATATAGGAATAGAATACGTAATAATCATGTCAGGGTAATTGGAATATCCATCACCTCAAACATTTATCTTTGTGTTAGGAATATTCCAATTGTACTCAAAACTTTTAGGTATTTTTAAAGGTACAAAAAATGATTATTGACTTTAGCCACCCTGTTATGCAGGAAAATACAAGATCTTATTCTGTCTAAATATGTGGTTGCACCCATTAACCATCCCCACCTAATCCCCCACTCCCTACTACCCTTCTCAGCCTCTAGTAACCATTTTACTCTCATTTTCACGAGGTTGATCGTTTTAATTTTTAGCTCTCACATATGACTTTGTGAGTTGCAGAAATGTAAAAGGGGCAGGAGAGTTAAGTGATATATATACATTTTTTTTTAACTGATATATTACCGTGAATAAAAAAAAAACTATTGCTGATCCTGGAAGGTTTTCTGAAATGGTTTGATTAGTTTAGAAAAGTGATCCCTAAGCCAAATATCTGTCTGTCTACATGCACAACCATATATATGGTCATAATTATTTAATAATAATGTTAGAAAATTGACATTTTCTGTGGACTAAATGTTTGGGTCTTTCCAAAATTCGTATGTTGAAGTCCTAATCTGCAAAGCGATGGTTTTTGGAGGTTTGGCCCTTGGAGGTGATCAGGTTTAAATGAGTTATGAGGGTGGAGGCTCCATGACATTGTAAGGGAGAGAAAAGTAATATCTTTTCCTCACCCATGGCAAGATTCATGGCTGATACCTCTACAACAAAAGAAAGATTAACAAGAGAAAAATATTAAAAAATGTATTTGAACAAAGTTTTATGTGACACAAGAGCCTTTGGAAAGGAACACCCACAGAAACAGGGAAAACCACATATGTGTATTTTTATGCTTAGGTTTGATGAAGAGTAGACAGTCGTGTAGAACTATGATTGGACAAAAGGCAACATGATCTAATGTTTATAAACTGGGGGAAACTTAGCAAGGCCTGTTTGTTCAGTTTCTTGTTGTCATCTCTGTGTTTTTATTCCTTTCTTCCACACATGGGCAGGGCACTTGTTATATGTGAGGGTCTTATCTATTTTCAGAGAAGGTAGGTCAGAAAATTCTTTTATGTGTAGCTCTCACACAGAAAGTGGGAAAAGATCAGAGAGTGACCTTCCTGCTTTTGCTGTTTTCTCAGTTTTCAAGGTGCCATATTTTGGGGTAGTGTGTCCTATACCCCTCATTGAATGGGATTAGTGCCTTTATAAAAAGGAGGGGAGAAAATCTCTTCTATGTGTGCAAGCACCAAGGAAATGCCACGTGAGGACATAGTCAGGATGACAAACCTGAGCAAGAATTCCACCATACTGACACTTTTGGACTTCCCACTTTCAGCATTGTGATAAATTAATGTTTGTTGTTTAAGGCATCAGTCCATTGTATTTTATTGGAGTAACCCAAATTGATTAAGATAGCATTCAACATTGAAATCTGTATTTTTCAGGTTCTTTACTTCAAAAAATGGATTTAAAATATATATTAAATCAAATCAATATTTTTTGGAATATACTGTTGGTTTCTGTTTCCTGATTTTTTTGTTTTAACTTTATGTAAAGGTTAATAAGCTGTTCCTTTATCTTACAAGATTTGCTTCCTTCACTCATTATTTTGTTGACATATTAATCCATGTAGTGTCTTATTGCTGTAGTTGACTCATTTTCAATGCAGCATGATATCCCATGGCATCTGTAGTTTTTTGTTGTTAAAAACCATGCTGCTGGCCAGGTACAGTGGCTCACACCAGTAATCCCAGCACTTTGGGAGGCCGAGGCAGGCAGATCACGAGGTGAGGAGATCGAGACCATCCTGGCTAACACAGTGAAACCCCGTCTCTACTAAAAATACAAAAAAATTAGCCAGGTGTGGTGGTGGGTGCCTGTAGTCCCAGCTACTTGGGAAGCTGAGGCAGGAGAATGACATGAACTTGGGAGGCGGAGCTTGCAGTGAGCTGAGATCGCACCACTGCACCTGGGCGACAGAAAGAAAGAGAGAAAGAGAGAAATAACTGTAAGTGAAACTGATAAGTTTTAGGATGAGGAAACCACATGGATTAAACAAGTTAGCTGTCATTTTGGGAATTAGAGCCTTACCTGGTTTCAGCACAGTGCTGGTAAACTTTGAGACACTGGATAGCTTATATGATTAAAAATGGTAAGTAGACCTTACTGTGACATTTAAGTACGGAGTCCTGATCTGAGTGTTTCAAGGAGTAAATGGTGTGTGTGTGTTTGTGTGTGTGTGTGTGTGTGTGTGTGTATAACAGTGATTATGTTCTATTTTGAATTAGAAAAATAAAAAAGACTTTATGTTGGAGAAACATCAAAAATTTCATTATGTAGTTTCTCTCAAGAAATAAGTTGAAAGACTACCCAAGGCTGGCATGCCACTTCCACAGTGTTGTCGCACCAGCCTGCCACCATCACTCTCCAGAAGACCTCCTCATCCTAGCTATTACACCCAAATTTCAGGAAAGAATAGGAAGGACAGAGGACAGAAAAGCACGCATTCCCCTGAGACAGCCTTACATATTTCTGGAGGCCCTGTCCAGTAACTTTGACTTTTACCTTATTAGCCACTACTAAATCACGTGGCTGCTCTATTCTTCCAAAATGTATAAATCATGTTTTATTCAGCTGGGCATGTTGCCGCCTCAGATTTTGGGGGGTTCTGTGGCAGAATAAGGATGAATATTGATAAAGCAATCAGTAGTGTGCCACAGGATGCAAGCAGGATGTAAAAAAGAACAGATACCAACTCTCCTGTAATCATGTTTTCTATATTTAGAGTCAGAAATATAAATTTTTAAAGGCAAAAATAAGCTTCAAATCCCTTCGCAAATTTGCTTTTTAAAAATAAAAAGATGCCTAGAGAAGATAAATGGCTTTCTTAAGTGCATAGAGTTATTAGTGATTGATGTTGAGCCAACATTTCTTGGCTCTCAGTTGAGTTTTCTTTCCGTTTTCCCATGTGGATTCTCCCCCTTTCTACCTATATACTGCACAGGCAGGGTCCCAACAGAGAACAGATGTCACTCTTAAGTTACAAAGTTGAAGGAAGTTTTAAAAAGAAGACTGTTTACCAAGTTGTGAGTGGAGTGTAGGGGACTACAGGGGATATCAGGGACCCCAGGGATAGTAGTAACAGAAATGTTACCAATGCTAAAACCCAAACAAGAAAGTAATGTAGACAAGACTACATTGACAGAAGTAGTGACCTTCAACAGAAAACACAGCCAGCTCACTGTCTTCAAAGCGGGAGTCCCCATTACTGGCCACATTTTCTTTCTTCCCTCTGATCTTCTTTCAGGGTTCTCCATTAGCCTAATCCAACTGAAGTCAGAGGGTAATGGAGTTTGTTGCTGGAAACCATACAGGTCAATTTCCTGAACAAAAGGTAGGTGAAGAACAGATTTGGAGGGGCAAAGAGATTTCCAGCACAATGGCTCATTCTTAGGTAACAGAAACACTGTCTTAGTAGTATAATATAAACACTCTCTTATTTACTCAAATATCTTAGCAGGCTTCTGATTCTGGATTGCTTGGCGTCCTGGTTATCAGTACTCCTTTAGGTTTCTGATTGGCACACTCTTGCGTGCTTCTTTTTGTCTCATTCTTCACGCTCCGAGGGTGTCAGCCTGTCTCATAGGGTACTGGTTCTTAGCATCTGAAGTGCTTCTCATTAGCTACTTGCTGGTGCTGGGTAAACAGTTACTTGTTCCAGTGTTTCCATGAGGCTTTCCTATCCTAGTTGCTATGCCATAGTTCTTTCGAGATATGAAATAATAGCTCGAAGTCCTTTAGGTTTGTTTAACATATGAAGCTTGTAAGGTGCCATAGTATACCACATGCTGAGCTTTCCTAAAGTTCATCCCAAGTTCCTAAAAGTGTCCAGGAAGATACCTGGCAAAAACTAAATTATCCATCTTTAATGATTTCTAACACAAAGGGGGCACAAATGCAAATAGAATTGAAATACATCACTATAAATCTCATAGTAGTCTGTGGTGAAGATAGTCACTTCGATTTTATTGTGTAACTTGTACTCTGGTGATACTTCCGGATCTGATTATGTCAATGACATATATAATTATATATAAATCTTCAAATTAAAATAAAATAGTCTTACAGAGAGGCATTAGAACTTTCTACAGGCAAACTGGCTTATAGATTTATATCTTCTGCTCAAAATAAGAATTCCCAGATGTCTGACATCCTTAAGCATAATGTTTGCTTCCATTTTCATGATTATATTTTGGCCTTCCTTTTCCACATCTGTGTTAATCTTAGGACCCAGCTGTTGACAGTTATATTGATATATCAGCATTAGATTCTAATGGGAAATGCACTATTATTCTCTTCATGGGTTTGCCATCCTAAAAATGTGACCTTTTTTTCTACCATAATATCATTTAGAAAGGATCAGATTGCTTGGTCTTAAAAGCTGCATTGAAAACAATATTAAATAAATTAGAAGTCCATTAATGCTATCAGCATTATTTGTTAGCTCAGATGAGCTCTGTGATAGGTGATAGTTTTTAGCCTATCACAGAGCTCATCTGAGCTAAAAAATAATGCTGATTTGGCCTCATCATATTTATGAAGGAGGGAGAAGTAGAAGCATGTATAATGTAGAAAAACATATCTTATCCTTATGTTTGCATATATTGTTGAATAAATATGGTTTAATGAATATGTTTTCTCACCTTTCTTTGCTTGCATTTCAACAGAGTACATTACAAACACTTTTTCTTTTATCATTCTAAATATGCCAAGACAAGATTAAAAGATAAGTAAGGAAAATACGTTTGTATCTCTTGATAAAATCAATTTGTAGTCCTTTGTTTACTTTTTTCCTAAAATTTAATTCTCAGAAAATTGCCACTTTGTTATTTTAGGTACCCACTTTTCCATATTCAAACTTGTGCAGTGAATTCTTTATGCCATTCTAATAAGAGACATTCCATGCCCAACTTCAACTTTGCCAACCTTACTTTGTAAAAATATATCTCAGTATATTCAGAATTAACACATTTTTCTCTTTTTATTTGTCCAATGGTCTAAATGAGATTTTGAAATCTGCCTGACAGTTGTTCCTCTAGCCTTTGGTTTCTTTTCTGTGAGGTATTTGGAGGATTGAAATTTTCCACCATGAAGTCATATACCTTGAGCATGACCTTGATTTTTTTCTCTCTCTACACTAATGAGACCCTGGGTAGCTCTTATTTAAGGAACCTGCTTTTGTCTGCTTGGCTAAATTAAATTGATCATAGCTGACTGTTGATAACCTGTTGTTATATTTATTTATATGTTTGAGTACATTCAGAAGGTCTAAAAAATTCTCAGCTTTATATTGGGTATCACAATTAAGAATATCACACTGTATTCTTTCCGGTCACCTGCTGGAGGCAGTGACCTTGTATTTGTTTTAGAAATGAAACTGGATATATCACTATCACTTTCCCTGCAATAGCAATGACAAAACAGCATTTAAAGGTCAAATACTATAGATCTTAGTAAATACAAACTATAGCCTCTACCCTTAATTCTGACCTTGACGTAGCTTGGTATAAAATACTGATGAAAAATGGCTTCTCTGATAATTACTAGGATTTTGTTAGATAATTGCTAGATACTTGCTAGAAACATTACATTAATGTAGTAAGTAAAAGGGAAATTTATTAGTGTCCACTTGTTTAATTGGTTGTACACCTAGAGACAAAAAAGATGTCGACTTTCAATAGATACCTTGGGCTATCTCTTGAAAATAAACAATCTGCTAATATTTAATGGCTACACACTACATGCCTGGCACTGCACTGAGAGAAATGACATCTGAATGTTCTCATTACTACTGAGTTTTGAGTTCTATGTAATTTCAAACTAGTTCAGGGTTGTTTGTAAGCAGGTTCAAACTTTAGTGTATTTAAATGTGTTCTCTGTTATTTTGTCCATACATGAATGATTCTAAGAAGCCCAGGAAATTCTAATATTAGGCAAAAATACTTTCTAAGACTTAAAAACAGAAAAGTTTTGAAATATTTGTGTTGCCTTTGTCCTTTTTTAAGGTGTTGGGGTAGAGGGGAGACAAGATTCAGTGTCCCCTATTTTTCCAATATCTGTAGCTTATTCTTCTATGGGAAAACCTCTGCCACTTTTATTCTGTACCCTAAAATGAAAATTTGAGCATATTGAATATGATCTTATCTAATTAATTATGTTCATGAAGTGAAAAAGTTGTTTTGCTTTTGTTTCTAATATACTTAGGAAACATCTAAGGCTAAACAATAATAGCATATATATATATAGTACTGTGTATTTATGTGTTTGCCTTCATCCTTCTCTTACCAAATCTATAAGCACTTATTTCACTAGTCTAGTCACATTTCTAAATCTGAGTAATAGAGCACACTTTTTACTTTCAATGTAAGTACTGTATTTGTTTGTTTTCTTCATCTAAGGAAACCAAAAGCAACTTCTGTTATGTAGCTTGTGAGTTTGTATATATCATATATGCATTCCATAGTTGTTTCCTGAGAAAAAATATGTGAAGAATAATATTTGCATTACTACAGTGGTGTTTCCAAATTTAACTCTAGCCACTTTGAGTCCAGGAAAACATAAATATATCATTGTGAAAGGACATTTTCATTCCTCCCTCGAGTAAATCAAGTGAGGGAGTGGGATATATGAATGTGTGAAAACTAGCCAGTGATGCTTACCCCCGATAATGCATTCATGATTAAAGTAATACCTAATAAATTTGAAATACTTTGCATTATTTCAAGTTTTCTATTAGTGTTAAAATATATGCTGAATTGTTTATGATATCTGCTATACATATATCAATTGGGAGAACAGTTGATCAGACTACTAAGGGCATCTCTTTAATTTCATTAAATTTAAAGTTCACATTTCAAACATAGTTAGAAACACCCTGAATATTAATTAGAGATACTGGTTCCCTCTGTGGTTCAGATGAAGACATCTGGCTTTTTAACTTACAACATAACTTAAGGTAGTTGTGTTAATATTATCAAACAGGATAACATTTGTATACCGTTATTAGGTCAGTTCAATATTTTTCCTAGATACCACTCATATCAATCACTCTGCTAAATGTCTGGGATACAAAGATGTTTAGGACATGGTCTATGCCCTTAGGAAACTTTGGTTATACTGGTGAAGGCAAACAAATAAACAGACGGTACAGCAATCACATGATAAATGGAAGTACGAGTGCTGTGGCCATTTAGACTAGAAGCTTAACCAGACTGGGAAGTCTGAGTTTAAGGGATGAAGGTAGATCTTCAAAAAGAGCTGCATCTTGAAAGACTATTAGAAGTGTCCAGTCAAAGAGAAAGGAGACCAGAAAACACATTGAGTCAGAGAAAACTACCTATATAAAAGTATGGCACATAATGAGTTGGCTTGTTTGCGGAACTGCAAGTAGCTCAGGGTGGTGGGAGTACAATCTTGGGTTTTGTTATAAGGGTTAGGAAAGTTAAGCAGTATTGCTCAAGAGAGATGCAGGGGGCGCAGCATGACCAGTTTTTTGTGATTCTCATGAGAGGTTGAACTTACTCTTGAAGCTATGAGGAAACTTTAAGCATGGCAGTGGCATGATTTGACTTGTTCATAGAGGCTTTGAAGAATGGACTGAAAGGGAGTTAAATTGAGATGGTAAATTATTAAAATTTGTTTTAAAATTTGTATTGATCTAGAAAAGAAAAATAGAATAAAAATTTTTTTTTCATTAAAACAAAGAACTGATATATTTTTCAATTTCAGAGCAAAGTAAAATCATGATTAGAAAAAGCCTTATGTAGCCCTAGAAATAAAACAGACAGAATCAAAGTCCCAGGTTGGTGAAAGAACAGATGGTTAAGTTTAACATTAACCACTGCTTACAAGATATAACAGGATAATATCTAATTGTGACATAGTGTACAGAAGTGTAATTTGGTTTTAACAAAATCTTGGAAAGTAAACAACTGACCTCAGAATTATTAAGGGTCACAAAGAAGAAATGCACAAAAGACAAGCATAGTTATTAAGTATGCCAAGTCATGTTACATATGGCAAATATATAATAATAGAAGTAACCTAGGGTCTAAGATAGTCTCAAATCAAGTGATACCATAAGACTGTCCTGAGATAAGCACTAGGTAGGAATGGGAACCTGTGTATTGTAAAGAGATGGGACAAAAGAAAGATTCATTTTAATTGTCATTTGTGTGTGATTGATTGGTTGTTTGTGATAAGCATGCACTCTCCAGGCTGCTAGCCTGATAACTGTTTGGTATTTGAATGGTAAAGTAAAAGCAGATACTGTTTAGTTGCTCTTCTGTCTAGAAGCTCTGGACCCACCCAATGGAGAAAAGAGTACAGCATGGAGTCAAACAAGTGATAGTAAACTCATCTGGAGATTCAGGGAAAACATGTTTTATCAGCAGCATACTCGAGTTAAATGAATTCAGTTTGGACACACAGATTTGGGATGTCTGGGTAAAGCTGAGTAAAGACCAATGCCTCCAGATAGATAAGATGAGAAGTCAAGAGAGAGGCCTCTTTTTTAGATGAATCATATTCAACTCCATTCACCCAAATAATTGAGAGTAACCCAGGTTTGGTTTTAGTCTCTTGATTGTTTTATGGGAGTGGGAGGCATGGAGGAGGGAGACAAGATTAACAAATAACTAAGATGGTATTGGAGTGAGACCTGTGATAGTTAACTCAATAGTAAGACTATATATATAAGATTTTCTCCTGCTTGGTCTATTGAGTGGTAGCTCAGAGTCCCTTTGATGTCTTCAGATTTATGTTATGATAGGCTAATATTGATGAATTGGCCATAAAGATTTGCTTTCTGAAACTGTTTTTCTTTTTCCCATGGTCTAATTTATTAATACCTAAGGTATGAGGCAAAGTTCAGATATTTACTGTTTTTTCTTAAACTTTGGCAACAATTTGTTGAGCTTCAAAATATGTGATTCCTGCTTTAATATTGGCTTTAATTTTTGTATTGTGTGTTCATAGAGATGTTGATCATCTAGTTTCCTAAAAAAGATAATTTATTATGAATCTGTTTTTTTCAATATTTCAGTCAAGCAGTAGATTATTGTCTTTCAAAACACCTTCATACCTTATTGCATTTGTCTTTGGAAATGTCATAGTGCATTCTAAAATAAAAATTTTCCTATATGGCTAATGTTATCAAGATCACTATTTTAACCAAGTTTTCCTGCCCCTTCATATCCTTGTGATTATATTGCCATTTAAAATACTGAATATTATTCTCCTTTTTCATTTCTACCTCTGAAACTTTTTGACCTAAATTTTGTTGACAGCCCACCCATCTTACTTATGCAATTTGCTCCTGTGTGGTGTAGCTAACAAACTATGGAAAAATACATAACCAAAAACAAATCTGAATATCCTCAAATTGGCATGTATAATTGGAATCATCAGTCAGCTAGGTCATTATCGATGTGTGGGACTAACTAATAATAATAGTATTGCTATTATTTATTCTTTCAAGGCAAAAACTGGTTTACAAAGACTGTCAATACACTTACCTCTTCTGGCAAAATGATACTGTATCTTAACAGTGTTAAGGTCAGATAAATCATAAAAAAATCTGAAATTAAAAATTTTTTTTTATTCCTGACTTATTTTGATACTCTATTTCTTTGCTTGGATCTCACATTCATTATGAATAATAAATGTTCTGGGATTTACCCTCTTCTGAGTTAGCTATTTCTGACTCTAAGTTTCTGTAAAACTTTCTATTCCCCAAATGGAGTTGTATGTATCTTATTTTTTGTCCTTAGGCAACTTTCTAAGGTGACTTACCACTAATCTAGCATGTCACTTCACCATGATCAATTACAGAATAAAAAGAACCCTTTGAATCATTCCCCATTTTAACCAGACACTGCATTTTCAATAGGTAGCAAAGGCAAACCAAGAATGTTCCAAACTGATAGCAATCTTTCTGCATGCCATCTTATGTATTTGATACACGTTCACTCTAACTTGTTCTTTTAATTGGAGGGTCCTACCTCTGCCATTTTTATTAACTTTTATGCTATTCAGTTCTTGTCATCCAAAAAATAATTTCTTGTGAGATGATCCTCATGCTCTCTTCATCCTTTGCCAATCTTTGCTCACCCAGTTCCAGCCTCTTGGGGATCAACCTGAACCCTACTGGGGCAAACTATAGAACCTCCAGGCCATGGAAGGAGGCTATCTGAATACTGACTTAAATGCAACATACACACATTCAAATAACAGCCTTCCAGAGACACTGCCATTGATTTTACTTTCTTATGTAAATAGAGAGAAGCTTAATAGAGATAATTTCAAGCCTCTCAGAAGAAGATATGGGAGAGATTTCTGAGTAGGCTATTCTTTGTCTTTTTTTTCTCTGATCAGAGAATTAGGTACTATCCTCTCAAACCTCATCTGCAATGTGATCGCAGTTGTCTCCTGAGGCTTACACTGTTTCCAGCTCCACTATCCATAGAACCTGGAGGTACAGTGCTACCACGTTTGGTTGTACATAAAGGAGTCCACAATGCTACACTTCTTCTAGGCCAGCCTGGGGTAGACATACATAGATACCCACACCTCAATACACACAGATGACTTTGTTAACCTTTATTGCTAGTGCCCAAAGAAAAGTGAAGATGAAACGCTATTGACTCACTGAAGCAGATAAATTATTTTAGAACTAGCTCAGGAAAATCTGGCATGAGTCACAGAAGCTATGCACAAGAGAAGTCATTAAACTTTGAATGTTTACTTCTTTTCCTGAACAGTCCCTGTTGACTAAGAAATGTATGCTGATAATTATTAAGGTATTCTCTTGCTTTGTCAGTAAGCCATACTTCTGTTTCCCTCCACATTGGAGGAGGTTAAGGCCAGACACCTTTATTATCTGTCTGGATATATTCCTTAAAGTTAGTCTGCCAACTTGTGGCAAACTTGGCATTCTGCTTAAGTTATAAGTCACTCTTCTACGGGAATTGCACTAAGTAGTGTGCTCCCTTCAAAAATCACCAGTAATTACGCTTCATACCCAAAGTAGTCAGAATTGTGGCAAGTGTTGGCATTAAATAATATTAGGATTTGAAGCAAATAAGTTCTACTGCAGGAGTCAGGGATGCTCCATTTCTGGGTCTATTTAATTATTTTGCCCATTTCTTCTCCATTCCTGAAAACAGAAACCTCATAAATGGATTATAATATTGCATTTGACTTTTTCTTTATATTTTTATCATTCAGAAATGCAGTAAAAATGACTTATTTCCTAAAGGTAATATAACCTTCATTTTCTTCTCTATGCCATAAAAAATAGCTAGAATATCCTCATGAACATGATTTCAAATGGAATGCACTCAGTTTTAAAGGGGCCCTGTTTCACTTTATTTTTGTTGGGTAGTAATACTATGGTTGAATATACGCATTTTTTCCTGATTTGAGATAATTGAAAGGAGCTCATCAGAAATAGGAATTATGCCTGAATCACCATTGTTTTAGTCTTGTAACTGGATAGAATAGAAGAAAAAAAAAAAAAAAAAAAACAGAAGCTAGAAGAGAGAGAGAGGGAAAATAAAACAGATTGTTTCAAATACTCTTTTCTCTGTGCTTGTTTGCTAACAGATTTCCAAATCAGTTTACATGTGAATTGAGAAATATGCCCGAGAGAGAATAATCTGGGCCTTGAAAAGAAATCTGTATCTCTGTGTCTCTCTGTCTCTCTCCCCAACCCTTCCTCATGCCCTCACCCCAATGTACACACACAGAGAGACTCAAATGTAATGTAAGTAGAGAATTGATTTATCAGAGACAAGTGATTCTCTAGGGATTTAACCATTATGAGTGCTAGTAAAAGGGTATTTAACTTGATTATGTTGATCTAAGAAGTTGTGTTTTGCCTCTCTTAAATACTGTTTGGTAGTTGAATTCTCTGTGAAGTTCTCTGTGAGATCAAGGAGTCTACACATTATAAAACTTACACTTGTATACAGCTTATGTGGATTTAGATGTCAATGCTAAATGTTCTCTCAGATGGGTAACTGACACAGAAGCCTTTCATACTAAGAACACACTGAATACACAACATAAGATAAGAGTTTAAGTTGGGAATTAGGCTTCTAAAAATAGCTTTAAGTGCTTAATACTTTCTGCCTTTTTACACAGCCTTACACAGCAGGGGATTTCCTAGGCTTATCTTGTTATATTTCATAGTCAATAAACAAAGGTCTAGCATTACTCATAATTGAAGCTTTATTTATTTGTTTGCAGTTTAATGTCATGCCTTTAGAGTTGAGAAACATACATTGTTGCTGAGTTATGTAATTATAACTTAGCTGTAAATAAGAATATGACTTTTAAAAATACTTTTTTAGGCCGGGCGCAGTGGTTCAAGCCTGTAATCCCAGCACTTTGGGAGGCCGAGGCGGGCGGATCACGAGGTCAGGAGATCGAGACCATCCTGGCTAACACGGTGAAACCCCGTCTCTACTAAAAAATACAAAAAAACTACCTGGGCAAGGTGGCGGGCGCCTGTAGTCCCACCTACTCCGGAGGCTGAGGCAGGAGAATGGCGTAAACCCGGGAGGCGGAGCTTGCACTGAGCCGAGATCCGGCCACTGCACTCCAGCCTGGGCGACAGAGCGAGACTCCGTCTCAAGAAAAAGAAAAAAATACTTTTTTAATACAGTAAGGCAGTAGTTTTAACTGATGTCATTCATGTTCTAAATGTGTCATTAAAATAACTTTGGCATGGGAGAATGATTCTCTATATAATTTGATTAGCTACAGATCTCATAAGAGTACTTTTGCCTGAAATAGATAACTCTATGGAAATATTGGGCAATACAGATCATAGTATCTTCATCATTTTACCAAATATATTACAATAATAATTAGATTTGCAAGCACTATATCTGCAGTCAGCAGCCTAGAGATCCAGTAGAGAGATACTGCTACCTATCATGACCCAATAGGCTACTTAATGAAACTCTGAACTTTATCCACATCAGTAAAACGAAGATAATAAAGACTGTTCTTGCTACCACAAGGCTTTTGTGATAATCACTACGTCTAATAAGTTTCTTGTAAGAGATCTATGTAAACTATACTTATGTTTCTGCTATTGTTAGTTGTGTTATGGTATTATGATTATGCAAATATAATGAAAATAATACTTGCAAGCACATCAGACATGAGTTTGTATTTTTTATTGTTTTGTTTTTGTTTTGTTTTTTTTTAATTCTTAGACAAACCAGATCAGACCTTGGGCAAGTAGCTTAATGTTTTCCATGACCTTAAGATGTATTGTTCGTTACATACTAGATTTGAATACAGTTGGGTAATCTGAATATACTTAATTATTTGTTTATTTATGTATTTTGATCTTATAATCATGGAGATTCTGAAATTCATTGTGCTTATAAAAAGGATAAATTGTTGTACAGATCCCTTACAATTCTAACTTTCTATGAATTCATGGATAAAAGTCAGTCTACCATAAAAAATATTTAGTGTGCCACTATTTTATTTTATTTTATTTTATTTTATTTTATTTTACCATCCTTTCTTATATCTGGTAGTGTGAATCCCAACCCAGTAGTAAATCCAGGTAGGAAAAAAAAAAAAAAAAACAGAGAGGTTTGCACCATGTCATCAAAATTGAATGGATATGTTAAGTGTTAAGGGTAAATTGTACTATTACTAAGATGGAATTTTAGAATCTGTAAGTTGAGAGCATGATTTTTGAGATAATGAGAAAGCTCTTTTTAACCTCAATATGAATAACCAATTACTGTGTAAGCTTCCTATCAGCATAAACATTTCCTTTCTCTATAGTTTAAGTTTGTCTATAATTTAGTTATGCCCATCTCTAAGCATTAGACTTTAGTAAATTTTTCATGATTTATGTATTTGCAAAGAGGTTAGAATTGTTACTCATAGCAAAACGTGCTATGAACATATTTTTACATTAAAACACAACACCGGTAAGAAATGTATCACCTCATTTACAAAATTATTTCAGTTGGAAAACAGAGAGCTTATTACTGATTAGCTCTTTTATGTAGAGCTTGTTAATATAGCAGCCTTTTATATAGTCCCTTGTTTAATATTCATAAAAAGCCCAAATTCTTACCACATTGTACCATCTATCATATAAATTGAAATATATGCAAATTATCTGCAAATAAAATCTAATGCCTTACTCTCATGTATGGTAAGAGAATTCCATAAACCAAAAATGCATATTTAATACATTTTATGATCTGATAACTGACAATAAAACACCCAAAGACTACACATATGATGAAAGACATTCTTAACTCTTCTGCTTCTTTAATGCATTAGGCAGCTACTTTGTTTATAAAGAGCAGAAACTTGAGCCCAGCACAAAAATATATACATTGTTTTTTTGTTTTCACTTTAATTTCACTTTTTTAGTAGTTTTTAACACTCCAGTGTGCTCAAACCTCAAAATAGTAGCATTAAACAATTCAAGAATGCCATAAAACAGATGATCTACTAAATTGAGTATCATCATTGTAAAGCTGCTTGGTGAAAGTTCATAAAATTAATTTAAACATGCACATTAAATAATAGTACTTAGCAAATGTAATGTCGTTACTGTCCTTAGAAAGATGAAGAAACACTCTGAGAAGTATATCCTTAGGCAGTATTATCACCGTGAAAACATCATAGATGGTACTTACACAAACCTAGACGATATAGCCTACTACACACCTAGGCTATATAGTAAAACCTATTTCTCCTAGGCAGCAAACCTCTACAGTGTGTTGACTGTACTAAATACTGTAGGCGTTGGTAACACAATAAGTATTGGTGTATCTAAACATACAAAAGGTATAGTAAAAATACAGTATAAAAAATAAAATGTGGTATAACTGTGTGAAAGATAAAAGATGGTACATCATGAACAGAGCTTGCATGACTGAAAACTGCTCTGGGTGAGTCAGGGAGTAGTAAGTCAATGTGAAGGCCTAGGACATTACTGTACACTACTGTAGACTTTATAAACACTGTATACTTAGGCTACACTAAATTTATTTTTAAGATTTTCTTTAATAATAAATTAACCTTAGTTTATTCTAACTTTTTTTACTTTATAATGTTTTTGTTTTTGTAACTTTTTGACTTATTTTGTAGTAACACTTAGCTTAAGACACAAGCACATTGTCCAACTGTATAAAAATATTTTCTTTCTTTATGCTTATATTCTATATGATTTTTTTCTATTTGATTTTTTCTTTACTTTTAAAATTTTTGGTTAAAAACTAAGACACAAGCACACACGTAAGCCTAGGCTTACACAGAGTCAGGATCATCAGTATCACTGTCTTCTACCACTACACCTTGTCCCACTGGAATGTCTTCAGGAGAGGTAGCATGCAAAATGTTGTCAACTCCTGTGATAAAAAATGCCTCTTCTGGGCTGGGCATGGTGGCTTATGCTTGTAATCTTAGCACTTTAGGAGGCTGAGGTGGGTGGATCACCTGAGGTCAGGAGTTCAAGACTAGCCTGGCCAACATGGTGAAACACCATCTCTACTAAAAATACAAAAAATTAGCCAGGCATGCTGGTGGGTGCCTGTAATCCCACCTACTTGGGAGGCTGAGGCAGGAGAATCACTTGAGCCAGGGAGATGGAGGTTGCAGTGAACCAAGATCACGCCACTGCACTCCAGCCTGTGCAACAAGAGTGAGACTCTGTCTAAAAAAAAATAAAAATAAAAAGCCTCTTCTGGTATACCTCCTGAAGAACATGCCTGAGGTTGTTTTGTAAGTGATTTATTTTTGTATAAGTTGAATGAAAGAATACAATAACAATAAAAAGTACTATATTAAATATGTAAACTAGTAATAGTTGTTTATTATCATTTTCAGGTATTATATACCATACATAATTGTATATGCTATACTTTTATATGACTGGTAGTGAAGTAGGTTTGTTTACACCACATTGCCACAAGCAGATGAGTGACGCATTATGCTACGACATTATGATAGCTACAGGGTCACTAGGAGATAGGAATTTTTCGACTCCGTTATCATCTTCTTATAGGACCACTGCTGAATGTGCAGTCCATCATTAACTGAAACATCATTATGTGGTGCATGATTGTACTTATTTTACTTTGTCCAGGTGTTGAGTGAAAGCACACACTATCGATTAGTGTTTCAGATTGAACCTGTCACCCTGTGCCATCTGCACCTTTCGTACTCTGGAGCGCCGAGCCTCGGGCTAGGATTTTCTTCCAGAGGATTGTTCCTATCAGATAACTGTACAGATTGCATCAAGCAACCCCAGGCTTTGGGATTTGGTGGAAAGAAGAATTCATTAAAAGTTTTTGACTAATAGGAAAATATAAAACTGAAGTACAATTTTAAGATCAAACTATCTTCACTGACCTTACACTCTCCAGGAAATTTTACCTCAGTGTTTTTTCCGAAAAACCTTAGATAATTTTTCTCTAAATGTCCTTAAGACATAATAGAGACTCTCTTTTGGTGGTTGAGAAGAAACATAGTTTAAGAATTTCTCTGTTATGGTTATGTTCTTAAAATGCCTGAATATCCTATGTTATAATTATCATGAATTTTACTTTATAAATGGTTATGACATAAATGGCCATAGTCTTTCGAATGAAGAGAGTTTATAGTGTGGTTCAGACAAATCTGTTATTGAATTCCAGATGTGGCACCAACAAGTGTGTCAACTAAAGCAAGTTATTTAATTTTTCCAACATTTGCATTTCTGATCCATAGTAACAATATCTAGTTAGATTTCAAGAATGTTAAGAGCAATGAAATGATGTACCTTGCAATAAATAAGTCCTCAGTGTATGCTCATTTCTTCTATGGTGACTTTATATTAATGCATATATGCATGCATACACATAAAATATATTTATTAATACTGATATATAAACATATGTAAAATATATTTGCTTATATTTATTTATATTAACAAAGAGGTACCCCATGGAAGTACTTGATTTGCTTGAAAAGCTAATTGTAATTGAAACATCACACTTAAAATATTTAAGTAATGTCAAATTTGGGGCCTGTTTTATAAATAGTACTAATGAACTCTTAGTATAAAAAATTGGATGAATGAACAAGTCAAATTTAAAATAAAGCATTGATTTGTTTAATTTTTATTTTAAAATAATGTACCAATACCAAAGAAAATATGAGAAAAAATCTGTGATATCAAGCCTCACTAAATTTTAATTTATAAGTCTACTTAATGCAAATTTTGTATTTTATCATCATTCTTGAAGCAAAAAATAGTACACTTTGAACTTGAGAGATTAGTTGACCGCAGAACAAGTTGAGAATGAGCTCTCAAAATAATCAGACATCACTCTTCATGGCAACAACAATTTAGTTATGCAATAATTCTATATTTTATTGTTAACTGAACCCTCTTATAAGGCAAAGGGTTGTTATCAGAGGTACACGTGTTTTTATGCAGATCATAGCACTAAATATAAGAAAAATAAGCTGGGCAAGGTGGCCCACGCATATAATTCCAGCACTTTGGCAGGCAGAGCCACGAAGATTGCTTCAAGCCAGGAGTTTGAAACCAGCTTCAGCAGCATAGCAAGACCTTATCTCTATAAAAATTTTAAACATAAGCTGGTCATGGTGGTGCACGTGTATGGTCCTAGCTACTCGGGAGGTTGAAGCAGGAGGGTCACTTGAGCCTAGAAGTTCCAGCTGCAGTGACAATGTACTCCAGCCTAGGGAAGAGAGGAAGACCCTATCTCTAAATACTTAATTAATTGATTAATTAAGTCAAAAGTCATTCCATGCCCAGGGTTGGCATCCTTAACACCTCCATTGTTCAAAGACCAACTGTATACAGATAATAAAATTATGGGGTATTCAAGTAAACACACTTTTTTTGAAACTGATGACCTATTATACTTCTTATGACTGCAAATGAATTATGATACACTATATTATTTTCCTTAAGAACTTTTAAATGCGACTTTCTATTTGATTGGCATTTCCAAAATTGATGAAAATGATATCTTTATGCAATGACTGCAGGAAAAATATAGACACACTGATCAAAATTTTGTAGCTAGCTCTGCAGAATTTATACTCTACAGGCAGCTTTCTAATTTCACCTCTTTATTATCCAATTGATTCTTCAATATTTTAGCAGTTGGTTTGTGCACTTCAGAGTCTCTGAGTGCCATATTTCAGATTTTCCTAAGATTTTACCTACTTAACACATTTATACTTGTATTTGCTTGCAAATAATAAAGAAAAATTAATTCTGATATTCAATAATGGAAAGTTTTGGCCCGCTAAATTAAATAAATTTCAGCTCATGTGAAAGCTAATGGACTGGAGAGCTTTTGTTCCCATAGCAGGCTACTGAGTGGCTAATTTGAATTGAATATATTATGTCAGGAGGCCTAGGACACTGGAGAATAAACATTCCTTTTTCTTTCTTTTTTCTTTTCTTTTTTTTTTTTTTTTTTTTTTTGTAAATAGCCTTTCACCCTGACTTCCCAAATTTAGTAATAATATGGACAGGATGACTAGAAAGTATTTTCATTCAAGCCTAGAGAAAGCTCAAAATGCATTATTACTAAGAGAAAGTTCTCACGTGGAATAAGCAAAGGTACTTACTATGTTCCCATTATTTGACTCAATGTCTTTTCGTCAAAAAAATAATTATTTTCAGTGATGCCTCAGTGAAATGATTAACTAAATGAACACTTTGAATAACAAAAATATAATCTAAAAGGAATAATTTGTTGGTACATTGTTACCTAAAATGAAAACAAGATAAATCTCAATTGAAACAGTTCACTTATATCTTATTTGCTTATGGTCTATAGGATTCAGATTATATGAAATTGGGTATATTTGGACTGTATGGTAAGGCACTTTGAGTATACAGTCTCCCATTCGTGTATAATACCATATTATTGATGTAGACTAAAATATAATAGAGTCATCTTTGCAAGATGAAAAAGGAATAGCCATGTAACACAAGAAAAAAAGCAGAATGGGATTACAAACATTCCTAGATTTTCACAAAACTTTCTCAGATGATAGCCTAAATCTCCCATTCAAGCCATTATTCAATAGTAGTAGATTAAAATAAGGCAAACAGGATGCCCAAAGTGGGGGTTGGGGGAGGTGGGAACCTATGATTTTTGTAGGCTTATAAAAATGAGAGCAATATAATGTAGTAATACTGTGGTCCCTAGAAGGAGACTGCATGGATTGAAAACACTGAACCTTCCACTTACAAACTTTTAATCCTGGGCAAGTCAGTTAGGTTCTCTGCTTCAGTGTCATTATTTGTCAAATGATGGTAAGAATAGTACTCATGATTAAACTAGTTTAACATAATAATTGGTGCTTTGAACAGTTTAGAACTATGTACCTGATTTATCATCATACTGCTTATAAGGACAACATTTTGTGTGTGTTTTATCACAGTCAATCTATTTTTTCTCCTTGAGCCTTGATATGGTTTGGCTGTGTCTCCACCCAAATCTCATCTTGAATTGTAGTTCTCATAATCCCCACATGTCGTGGGAGGAAGCCTGTGGGTTGAATCATGGTGAGTGAGTTATTCCCATGTTGCTGTTCTCATGATAGTGAGTGAGTTCTCACTAGATCTGATGGTTTCACAAGGGACCTTTTTCCCTTTTGCTTGGCATTTCTCTTTCCTGCCTCCCTGTGAAGAAGGATGTGTTTGCTTCCCCTTCTGCCATGGTTGTCTCCTGAGGCATCCCCAGCCATGCTGAACTGAGTCAATTAAACCACTTTCCTTTATAAATTACGCAGTCTCAGGTATATCTTTATTAGCAGCATGAGAATGGACTAATACAAGCCCTTTGTTCCTGGGATTTTAATGGTATGTAGGTATGGTGGGGGAGGGGTTAGGATATCATTCCTCTACTTGGAATTCTTTTAACACCAGCCTCAGAATCTGCTACTTAAATGCTCACTTTCCTTTGTTATGGTTCACTTGGCGCTTGCAAACACAAGCAATGTGTGTAGACAAAATTCAGCATCTCAGGAAAGAAATATTGGCCTTGTAGAGTAACAGAGAAGATCCTTATGCCTGATCATTTGCTCTCATGAAGAATAGCCTAAGGACCAGGTGCCGTGGCTTATGCTTATATTCCCAGCTAGTCAGAAGGCTGATATGGGATTGCTGGAGCCCAGGGATTTGAGGTTACGGTGAGCTATGGTTATGCCACTACACTGCAGCTTGCATAAAAGAGTGAGATGAAAGAAAGAAAGAAAGAAAGAAAGAAAGAAAGAAAGAAAAGAGAGAGAAGGAGAGGAAGGAAGGAAGGAAGGAAGGAAGGAAGGAAGGAAGGAAGGAAGGAGAGGAGAGGAAGGAAGGGAAAAGAAGGAGAGGAAGGAAGGGAAAGGAAGGAAGGAAGGAGACGAAAGAAGGAAGGAAGGAGAGAGAAAAGAAAAGAAAGAAAAGCAAAAAAGAAAAAGAAAGAAAGAAAAAGAAAGAAAGAAAGAGAAAGAAAGAAAGAAAGAAAGAAAGAAAGAAAGAAAGAAAGAAAGAAAGAAAGAAAGAAAGAAAGAAAGAAAGAAAGAACAGAAAGAAAGAAAGAGAAAGAAAGAAAAAGGAAGAGGGGAGAGAGAGAGAGAGAGAGAGAGAGAGAGAGAAAGCCTGTATTTCATTAATCTTTCTGAATTTTCCATGAATCCCTAGTATTCTACATTCTGTAGATATTATCTTCTCAAAATTGTTATTGTTGTTGCTTTATACTTTTATATTATTTAAGTTCTCATTTCACTTCTCTTAAACTGGTAATAACATTTATACTGACCTGCATTTGGTCCTTATTACATCCTTCCTCTACCTAAGGATTTTTCAGCCTCACCACAGCTGATATTTTGGACCATCCAATTTTTTGTTGTGAGGCAGGTGAGGGAGTCTCCTCTGAACTGCAGAATTTTAACAGCATCACTGGACTCTCCCCTTTAGATATCTGCCAGTTGTGAAAACTAAAATGTCTGCAGATTTTGTATGTTGCCGTATGTCTCCTAAGTGGTAAAGTCATCTTTAGTTAAGAATCAGCACTCTACAACTCTGCCTGATCAATCTTCCTAAAATAGAGTTTAGATCATATCATTCTCTGCTCAAAATTTTTCACTGGCTTCCCGTTTTATACGGAAAGTGTTTTAAGGACTCAGACTCTGGTCATCACTGTGTTTCCTGGTATGTTCCCTATTCTCTCCTATTTCTTCTCTACAATTTAGACTGGCTAAAATTTTATATATGTATACACACATACTATGGGGTTTGGTAACTTTTCTCAGCCTCCAAATACTCCTATTCCACATCAAACATCATGTTTTGGATTTTTACCTGCATGACCCATTTTCTTACTCAAATTCCCTCACATAGTAGTTCAGTTTAAACCCCTGTTGAAATTGAGATGCGTCCTTGTTTTTTAAACAAGGACCTTGTTTAATTAAACTTTATCTAATTAAAACTCAGTATAAAAGTGACTACGCAGAGCAGTGGAACAAAATATTGAGCCCAGAAACAAATACCATTTTTATAGAGACAATATATAATAAAAGAGATATTTTTCTCTATATGGAGACCTGGTGATTTACTAAAAGTTATATACTGGCAAAAAAGACAATCCATTTATTTAGAATAAAGGAAATGTGAACTTTTCTATATACAAAAAGAAACCTTTCTCTAGGTAACACCTGTAAGTATAAGTAAATATAAAAAATAAAATAATCTGAAAAAGCATTCAGGACATAGGAATAATCTTATTTAGAGATACCTCTTGAATCATCATGAGAAATCCAGCAGCTGCCAAGGAAATTACAGATTTAATTTTCCTACATAAACTAATTGAAATATTTATATGAAAAATTATATGATTGGAAGGTCAATGGGCAAATGATAAATTAGGAATAAATATTTATAGCACATATCAGTTAAAAGGGTGATATCCAGTCTTCAAGGAGGCATTGCAAATTAATAAGGAAAAAAATTCATTAGAGATGAGCAAGTCCATTTGGTAAATAAATACATGAATGCCTTCTCAAATTCCTTTGCTAGGGAAATGCTAATAAAAGTAACAATGGGTTATTATTTCTCGCTGTATAAGGTGATACAGTATATTTTTACACATTGTTTTGGAAAAGGTACTGTCTTTTGAATCAATCTGGCAATATATTT
This sequence comes from Papio anubis, assembly GCF_008728515.1. Lineage (NCBI taxonomy): Eukaryota > Metazoa > Chordata > Mammalia > Primates > Cercopithecidae > Papio > Papio anubis. The sequence goes on along the minus strand of NC_044980.1, from coordinate 44,378,872 downwards.
TAAAATCAAACTGAAGATCTTACTCTTTGAACCAATAATCACACTCTTGGGAGTCTTATTGATAGAAAGAAAAGATACATGGATAAAGTTTTTTTATTAAAGAATAGTTTGTAGTGGCAAAAGCTGGAGAACAATGGGTAAATTGAATTAACTATGATATGATCAACAAACTATTGCATAGTTATATGAACAACAGATTATTTGGAGGCATTTTATATGTGATAACAACAATAAGAGCATATATAATAAGATTCATTTTTGTGGGAAAAAAAGCCAGAATCGTGGATGTGTGTATGTGCATGTGTGTGTGTGATCATATGAGCATGGAGAAAGGTACAGAATCCATACCTGATTTTCGGGAAATATAGGTGGAGAGAGAGGAATGGAAACATGGGAAAAATGGGAAATAGAAAAGTTGCTCATGATTTTGAAAAATAAGAAAGCATTTTTAGGCTGGGCACAGTGGCTCGTGCCTGTAATCCCAGCACTTTAGGAGGCCAAGCCAGGTGGATCGTCTGAGGTGATGGAATTTGAGTTCGAGGAGTTCAAGACCAGTATGAACAACATGGTGAAATGCCGTCTCTACTAGAAATACAAAAATTACCTGGGCATGGTGGCACTAATCTCAGCTACTCGGGAGGCTGAGGCAAAAGAATCATTTGAACCGGGAGGCGGAGGTTGCAGTGAGCAGAGATCGCGTCATTGCACTCCAGCCTGGGCAACAAGAGCGAAACTCCATCTCAAAAAGCGTTACCAATATATATTTCAAGTCACTTAAGAGCATGTATATGCAGGTATGTGTTTTGTGTCTCTAGTGAGATAAATGAAAATAGACATACCTGCATTATTTTGAAAAACTGAATTAAACTTTCTTTTCCAGCTCCATACCCTGCTTCCATTCATACACAGAGAAATAAACAATACCAATATAATTAAAGTGTAGTCTCCACTTGACACCCCATTGAACTTTTTATTATTTCCATTTTATCTAAATACATCAAGATGCTTTAACAATATACCTCTTCTGTGCCCTTAAGTGGAGAAAGGAAATCTTAAATTAGATTTTACATTTTAGTAAATGTAAATATACGATTTCTTGTTCATGGACCATCTAGAATTTTGGAAATCTTAGATGTATTTCTGAGTATTATACATTTTCACTTATAAAAAAGTATAAGTTTGCTCAATCTCCAAAATAAGAGTTTTTGCATGAGTTTATTATACTTTGTATATATTAAAATATTATGACATATGAGTAATTTTCTTGTGTTAAAATTAAATTTTATTTTTTATTTGCATGCAAATACATTTATAGAGACTATAGTTTAATATGAGCAGGACTTTTATTATAATTAATTAACAGCGAATTTCACTTTAAGAACCTTAATCCTTTCAGCTAAATGGGGTTAGTTATTTTATTTATTTTTTAGCAGCTATGTGCAGTTCCAAGGTTTATAAGACTAGGCTTTTAAATCTTCTGTTCTATTTTTTAAATCTACAAGTTTGATGTTGGAAAGTCCCATTAACAACAAACAAAACTATCCATATGTATTCAAAACAAAATAGTTTGAAAAGTTTATGATAAGTTAAGAGTTAATTTGACAAATGAAGGTTTGGCTTCATTGATATGTGACCTTGAAGTTGCACAGGGTCCCTCACTGTCAAAAGAACCCTGTGCTTGGTTTAATGTTCTGCTCCTGCCGTCTTGAAACTCTTAATAATTTTATCTTTGAACTGATGTTTTGTAAGTGAAGTCCACTGGGACAATAGGGTGTGAACATGAGCAGCAGAACTGCAGGATGGCAGCAGCACACACACAGATTCAAGCCTGTAGGCACAGGAGACATGCAATTGGCCTATCAGCAAGGCAGCATATGCATGACTCAGCAGTCTGGATGCTATGTGTCGCTGATGTGGCCGAACCAGGACTAGGCCCAGATTAGGAGTGACTATCTGTAGCAGCAGGAGAAGCAGCAGCAACAAAGGCAGTCGTGGGAGATGAAAGTGGCTACCCATGCAGGCAGGGAGAACACCCGTGGTAAGTAGACAGCTCGCTCATCAGTCCCAAGGGACTATCCCTGCAGTATCTATTTTAATTTTCAATCTCCCACCTAAATTCCAAGACAATACCCATGGCACTCAGGCAGTAAACCTTGTAAATAAATTATTACAAAATAAATGTTACACATGGGCACAGCAGTAAGCACTTTAGAAAGTCATTACAATTCTTCAGCGTTTACAATGTCCAGTTTTGAAAGCTGCTGCAAAATTGCACAGCAGATGTCCGTAAACTTAGAAATACAAATTAAATTGAAGGCTCGCATTTGATGGAAAATAACACTATTTTTATGTGAAGTTTTAAATTAAACCAATTATTAACCAGGAAGATAATTTTTTTAATTAAGCTTTCTTTGTAACTAAAAATATAGCAATACAATATATAAACAGGCATTTTGAATTATATGCAAATCTTGAAACTACTTTCAGTTTTTTGCACAGCCTTGACAAGTTACAGGAAATATCAGAAGAAACACTAAAACATCGTTACATACATTTAAATTTAACACTCAATTCAATAAAAGGCAGTATATGTGACCCTTGTGATGGAATTGTTCTATGTCTTTACTGTTGTAATAAATACATGAACCTACACATGTGACAAAATTGCATAGAAATAAATATACACACACATATAGGCACACAAATTAGTACACTTAAATTAGTGAGCTATAAATGAGATGAGTACATTATACCAATGTCAATTTCCTGGCTATGAAACTATACTATAGTTTGCAGCATGTTACCTCTGGGGAAACTGGGAGAAGAGTACATAGAATCTCTCTATATTATTTCTTATAACTTACATGTAAATCTATAATTACCTAAAAGTAAAAAATTTAATTAAAAAAATAAATTCAGATGTAAAAACTGAATTCTATGTGAAATTGGTATGAAACTGATTGGCATGATGAGTTAAATATTTATTGAAAAGTTGTTCTATGAAAATCATCAGCTCCAAATGTACTCAAATATATATTTTTAAATAAATTATCAGAAGTTGACCCTAATCTCACAGCCTATAAAATACCCCTAATAGGTTTAATAACATTTGAATTAATAGAAAGATCATTTTTAAATTTAAAAATACTTAAAATTATTTGTAATCTTGCAATAGCCAAGAGCAACTGATGTAATTGTCAATGAAATCACTGAAAATGAAGTTGATAATTATATAAATTTTGATAATCTAAGAAATGAATTTCAGAAAAGCCAGAAAAATTTTATGATCAAAATATCACATTAATACAGTATTATTTATTATATTACATGTAATTATGACATTAAAATAATTTTTAAAATTTGTAAGTTTATATTGTTACTCATTTATCACTGTTATCACATTAGGTTTTATAAATAATAAAATAGTTTTAAAGGAAAAATCTTTATGTTTTATTATATTTAACAACATTTTTTTTCCTGCACTTTGAAATAGACCCCCCTCATTTTCATTTTGCTCTGGCTCTTACAAATTGTGTAATACTTGAATTAGGGAGTTCAATAAAATTTATCCAAAAAATAATTTAAATTTTAACAAAAGTTAGATAAGATACATTGAACAGCATTTTTAAAAAATTGAGCTTGCAATTGTTTTGAAATGACGTCAGAAGTTACAACTAATAAGTAATCTCAGAAGTCAGCATTTCCTATTTTTTTTTCCCCAGGACATAAGCCAAGATGTTCTTTTGCCTATTTCATTTTATTATTTTATAAAAAACCAACAAGATTCAGCCGTCTTCAATCCTGACACAAATTACAATGTATGTCACTTTGAGTGAGGGCTTCAAGGAAGTCTTTCCATTTACCTATCAGATCTGTATTTCCAATATATATTTGTTTAAATTTTTATTTAGAAAAACTATAGTATTGAGGATTATACAGCTATATCAGGATGGATTTTTAAAATCTGAACTTCATGGTTTTGATAAAAATGTCTATACTTTGGCCTATATGTGTCATACTGTCTGCTGCATTTCATAGCTTACAAATATATTATTAATACTATTTGACCACATTTCCTGGAAACCTTAAAGCATTCATTCTTGGCATTATTACATGGCATACCATTGTCCCAAAAGGAATTTTAGTTTTAAAAACAGCAAACTTAAAACTGACAAAGAGTGCATGTAAGTAACAGCAGACTGTTTCTACTTCATCATAGTAGGAAATATTTGAAAAACATCATCATTTAATTCACAATTAATGAGAAGTACATTTGTAAATGCTCCATTGTAAGGATTATTCCAGTATTCAGTATTTTATCATGCTTCTGTGTACAGATCATTCTCACTTTTCATTCTGCCATCCTAATGGCTCAGTCAATTTTCTTTTTCTGTTATGTTCCAGAATGATTCTTGGGGAAAGCAGTATTCATACGCACTCTTCAAAGCTATGAGTCACATGCTGTGCATTGGGTATGGAGCCCAAGCCCCAGTCAGCATGTCTGACCTCTGGATTACCATGCTGAGCATGATCGTCGGGGCCACCTGCTATGCCATGTTTGTCGGCCATGCCACTGCTTTAATCCAGTCTCTGGATTCTTCGAGGCGGCAGTATCAAGAGAAGGTGATTTGTTTTATTTATCTCCAATGTCTTTAACCAGCTAACCTGAACCAGTAGATTGAATTGTGTTCAAGATAACTACACTATCTCCTCTATTAAAAAAAAAAAAAAAAGAGATAAAATGTTTAAAGTAAAAACACACAATCTTTGATATTTTGAGGTTGCTTTAAGCTAATTATCATATCTTTTGTTTCTCATTTGTCTTTTGAATAATATTTTTTAAAATGCGACTTTGCATCTACAAAAAAAAAATAGTTACGTATTTCAAAATGTAAAAAGCTGATAGAATATGTTATCATGGCTCATTTTCTTATCATATGTCAATAGTTAAAATAAACCTTCTCTCATATGTGTTAGAAAAATGTTAGTTGATTAAGTGGAGACAGGCAGCTATTGTACATGTCCCTCTGTACCCCCCTCATCTATAATCATAATTTATATTACTCCATATGCATAGCTGAGCATATATTATCCGTATATCTAGATAAGTCACCACACTCTCCAGTCTTAAAACTGGATATAACAACTGCTATGATGCATTCTTATCCTCAGTGTGCTAATTAAAATGATTGCTGCTCTAAACTTTTATCAAAAGAGAGAGAAAAAGTAAATATAGGCAATGATTTGTTCATTGGATTTTTTTTTTTTTTTCACATGAAGAATTTCTTTGGCTAGGGCTAAATATAGGGTATTTGGACCGTACTAATATTCTTGACCAAACATCAGTAGCTTTCTGAGCGATAAATAAGAATATTTTAAATTAATGGAACAATGTGTAATGTAGGGGCTTTATTGATCCTGACAGAGTCATGCACCTTGCCAAAGAGCATTTCTGAAAGTAATGATTAAAATGGTTCTAGAATATTTCTCTTGGTGAGTGACAACAACTTAGTCTCAGAATTATTTTCAATATGCCAAAGAAGTTTTTAGTTACTGCTTTATTTAGAAGTTTTCAACACTATAATCACCCAATAGGAGAACGGAAACCTAGATATTTCCCTTGAATATAATTACACTGCCACCAGCTATTACAGTGAGCAAGCTGGCATTTTATTACTGAAGTAATGAAAAGATAAACCACGAAAATTGCTTTGAGGTTCATTTTTAAATAGTCTCCCAATGAATTAGAAATAACAACATAGTAAGGAACAAGAGACTGTATACAATGGTGAATTTAAGAATTATATACTTAAAGGAATTTGGGCTAATTTTATGGAGATTTAAGATAAGACTATATCATGTTATATCTGATGTTTCTCTTACACTGTTGTTTTTCTTTCATTTTATGTTGCTTTTAATAAAAATGTCCCTTTCACACCTTTTTTTTTTTTTTTTTTTTGGTCTGCATCATTGCTATACATTTTCTCAATAAGAAAACAAATCTTCAACTTCCAGGATTGCAGTGATTAGCATTTTATTGCATATTAAATAAGTTCACAAAGTTTATGTTTTTAAATTTCCTATATTAGCCAACTTTAACTTGGAAACTCAATGTATTCACTTATGGAACCATAGATATTTATATGCAAAGATGTTGTGATGTTTGTAATAATTCAAGTCATGAAGTTCTTGATCTTATAAGTGCTTGATAGAGGACAAGAAAACTAGTATTACCCTTTGGTATTTACTGACACTTGGAGCAATGTAATTGGGAACAGCTGATTAAAAGAATATAATTTTTGTTTTGAAATGGAGTCTCTATCACCCAGGCTGGAGTGCAGTGGTGTGATCTCAGCTTACTACAACCTCTGCCTATGGGGTTCAAGTGATTCTCCTGCCTCAATTTCCCAAGTAGTTGGTATTACAGGCACCCACCACCACCCCTAATTTTTTTATTTAAAAGAATAAATTTTTAGGTCTAGAAACCAAGTTCCATCAAGAAGTTTAGTTATAAAGTTCTTTACTCATTTTTTAGTCAGTATAATCCAGGATAGGTCTTAAGGACATTATGTTACTTTTAAAAATTGTACTTTTTGTGAAAAGTATATGTTTAAATTTCAATTTAGTCTTATAGCATGGCTTTACATAGTGGATGAGTGATATGCATCTTCTTTGATGATTTATCCTCTTTGAGTTTTGGCTAAATTATTATCTTTTTATTTAGGTAAAATTCTGGTAGGAGTCACTCTTGGGCAGGACCCAAGATGCAATGCTGGCCCTCCTATATTGTTCAGATGTAGTCCACAGAGAAGTACTCATGCATCCTTCTCCTAGATAATCTGTTAGCACTCCTCTTCCTTCTTGTCCAAACCAATGAGGAGAGTGTATCTAGCCTTCCTTGACGATAGTCAGACTCCGGCTTTCGCAGACTATTTACATGTTTTCAGATATTATTCAGAGTCCAGATCCATGTCTCCCAACCACGTGCGCTTATTTCAAAGATCCTTAAATGAATTTGTTTCAAGTGTTTCCTATATGTCAGGTGTCAGAAAGTAGCCTTTTCACACCCCTATCCCAAAAGGGGTTGTAACGGGACTCACAGCAGAGGAACTTCTCTCTCAAAAGGAATGTGTTAACTAGTTCCATCAGGAAAAATCTCACCTTATCCCCTGATCTCTATTTAGAATTGATAAGACTGAAGCCTCCAGGAATTATGATCCTCAGATCACCATTTACAATTGTTTACCTGCATAGAAGACACCCTCTTACATAAGTAATATTCTGATAGCTCTCAGATTAGCAGCTCAATGAGCACAGGACAGAGTCAGTCCTTACTTAGCATCTTTTTAGACACTTCTGTATCTCATCTAGTCCAAAAGCCTCGTCCACAGACATGTCAGTATTATGCATATATAAAAACTATGCCCTGGTCAAATAAGTTCAGAAATGTTGATTGAAACAATGTTACAGAAGTGTTTTTTAGTGTAAATGTGTGTTCCTTGAAGATTTAACATGCCATCTTTGACCTTCATGCCAAGCCTCCATATATTTTAAGTTACTAATGTCCAAAGGAATTAACCTATAAAGACAAATTCTCCATGATGACCATTCCTTTCTTTTTAAACTGATTTGAGTGATCACTTTCTTTTCTAGATATACTTGCAGTTCATCTAGCCTTCATGAAATGAAACTCCTTTTGATCACCTTGTTTTTTTATATTACTACATCTTAGTTCATACATTTGGGCACTCCTGAGAAGCTATTACTTCTAGTTATGTCACTCTCTCCATTCAAATAACTGTAGTAATAGCAGCTTTATGTGTTCACTTCTTCCTTTACAATGAGCAAGAATTTTGGCACAATAAAAATCATGACTTAAGATTCAGGGATTTGCAACTCACCTTGGTATACTTGATATATATGAAAGACTTTCATTGTGTAAATTAAAACATGAATATGACCAACTTGAATATTACCAAAGAATAACTTTAAATACGTGAGGAGATTATCAATTCCAAATCCCTTTATGGACTGGATAGCTTCCTGAAACTATGAATCAGACTGCATAAATCCAGGGCAGGTGCAAAATGAGCTGTTAAATGGACTGTGCTTTCTAATGGCAGGGCACGAGATACCAAGCCACCAAGACAGTTCTATACCTAGATTCAAATATTGATGATGTTATATAATGTCCAAAGAATGTGCTGAGTCTCAGTTTATCAAGTATATGAAATAAAAACGCTAAACTTCTCCAAAATGACAAATTTATCAAGTTTTGTTAATCTTGGTAAGAGTTTATATGATGCCTTTTTGTTTTGTTTTGTTTTGTTTTGAGACAGCGTCTCGCTCTGTTGCCCAGGCTGGAGTGCAGTGGCACAGTCTTGGCTCACTGCAACCTGCGCCTCCCGAGTTCCAGCAATTTCTGGGTAATTTTTGTATTTTTAGTAGAGGCGGGGTTTCACCATGTTGGCCAGGCTGGTCTAGAACTCCTGACCTCAAGTAATCTGCCAACCTTGGCCTCCCAAAGTGCTAGGATTACAGGCATGAGGAACCATGCCTGGCCTATATATGATGCCTATTAGTGGCCTTTTGGAAAAGAAGGTACAGTTTAATGTAAGTACTCTCTCAGCTATACAAAAGAGTAACATGTAATCATTATCCACCTATATAAAATGATACAATTTTATGGAATCATACCAAAAATATAATGTTCTAAACCTGTTTAGCTCAGGCAAATGTTTTTGTTTAATTGCTTAGTTTTAATTAATGATCCATAGATACTTGTTTATTTCTTGTAAATGAAGGCCCATAAACAGAACTGTCACATGAATTTATTCCATAGATATATTTTTAATTTTTTTAAATCAGCCTAATATTTCAAATTTTATAAGCTAATGGTACACCCAGACACAAAAGGTGAGGGACCAAAACCTGCTCTTATCTTCAAGCTATTCAAATCCCATTTGCAATAGAGTTTATTTCAGCTCATTTACAATAAAATAATTATGGTTAAGATATATACTATCTTGGTAATATGCTCTTCAAGAAAAATTTGGTTGTAGGAGGAGTGGCACCAAATCAACTCCTAAGGATCCTTAAATTCTTAAGGATCATTGTTCTCTCAACATACCAAGTGATTCTTACCTGCCACATCCTTCATCCCACCTCCTTAAGTACTTTTGCCCCTTTCACTATTTATATAGATTCTGCCCTTTCCTTTGGAAGGCTGTGGGAATCTTTCTTGATCATGCCATCATATAGTCATTTGTTTACCGTATTTACTCTCTCTGTCCAGAGGGAGTATAAGCACCATTTACTTCTTTTTATTTTGCTTGAACACAGATCACTTTTTAGAAATGAAATATTCAATCTGCTTTCTCTTCTAGAATTCTGAGATTTATTTCCCTGGGAGCAGGAGGTATATTATCAAAGTACCTCTCATCAGATTTGAAGCCATTTCTTAGTCTTGGGCTAATCACGGGTGTGTTCTGCTTCAGGAGATGATGGAGCCTCCTCTCTCAGAAAGACAGATGGGAGAGTTTGTCATTGTTGTCATGTAATTCCAAGTCTTCAATTTTTTAAAGTTATATGACTAGAATAATGGCTGAGCAAAGAGGAACAGTTCGGAGTAATGTCCATGATCATTTATGAATAATACTATTATTTAGTTTTAAAAGAAAAAAAAGTTGCATCCTGTTTTATAGTCGATCTTCATTATATCAAGAAGCTTAGTTGAGTTGCTAATTTGGTTTGCTGATTTTGTAGCATTCAGCAGCATTTGCCTTCAGAAGAGCAGAGGGACTTTGAAGTTATAATGATCTTGACCTTGAAAAATCATATTGACTGAGTACTTAAATGAAAAATGTTTTGATACCCTAATGGGCATTAGGATTATTCTCAAGGGGAAGAGCTAGCTCTGAGATCCAAGTGCTTTCAATGAAGCATTTCACTTCGTTTCCTTCATAATTCTTAAATGCTTTCCTCTTTCCTTTACAAATAAGAATGCCTTGGGTACAACTCCCACATAGTATCTTAGTCAAAAATTTTTTGTTAGGCTACAGCATGTACTTTGCTTCCAGGGAACTGAATTTAATATACTTGTGTTAAATTGGTAGTACAGCCAAACGTTCTCAGGCGAGGGAGATCCTGGGACTGGGAACCTCTGTGAGATTCTCTTGCAGGAAAACACCAGTGTGACAATGCTTGGAATAACTTAATGTAGCCATTGGAGCTGCTAACAAATCAGGCTCCTGGTACAACAATGTTGCTTTATATTCTCATCTGGGGCAAATAATTTTTATATTAACTAAGTGTTGTTATAAAGTCTGGAGTAAGTCTTTATAAGGGAGGGAGTTTGAGGCTGCTAATTTAACTAAATAGAAAAATAGAAATTTGCCAATTGTAAATCACATATCCCATGATTTTTCAAACTTTGTATTTTGATATAACCCACTGTGGCATATGGCATCCCTTTTCCTCAGTGATAATTTTTGTGCCAATATTCTAAGTTACATGCTGGAATGTCCTACATGTATATTGTAGGTATTCACAGTTTCAGGACTGTGCAAAGTGCTGAAGATTTCTCCAAACTAAACCTTCATTTAGTTTTTTGCTGTTTACATTTATTATTTTTTACAGCACATATGTTAGCTTCTTGTTATAGCTCTAAAGTAGAATTGTATTTTCCATTTAATTAATTGATGTATGCATTTGATATTTTAGAACTGTTTGAATTTTTGAGTTTACTCCCCAAAGTTCTCTTTTGAGTATTCTTACTGTATTTGTATTCCTTATATGTCACAAGATAGAAACAAACTGTGAAGCACTTTCACAGGGAAACCTGGTGGCCAGGGAGCCACTAATCTGATAAGAACCCAGATTGACAAGAATCACCCTGCATGTAACTTGTGTTTGGTTAGCCACGTTACTGGAATGCACTGGAAATGGACCTTGAAGAATGAAAAAGTAATCAGCAGGCAGAATTAGTCACCATGAGATAAATGTCTCCGAAAAATGTCAAACTTTTGAGAGAATTTCTGACCGACAGGAACAAAGTGTACAAAGGCCTTGAGGTAGAGATGTATGAGACATATTGAATAGTCTAATTTGAATGAAACAATAGCTACCTTGCTGGGGAAGTGTGAAATAGCCTAGATTATGGCATAAGAATAGTTTTGAATTCTGGAATGATGAGATTGCACATTATGAAAGGGATATCCTTTGAAAAACTTAGCAATGGTATGTTGGAATTGAAACTGTCTTTTAGAAAAATAAATCACAACAGTGCACGAGATATGATGTATTCCTAATCTAGAATCTAAGATTCCTTGATCAAAATTGTTTCTGATGGAATCATTAATACGAATATGTTAAGCAGGAATTTGAGCATATTAAGTAGGTAGAGATAACTCTAATAAATCAAACTTTAGGAAGCAACAATTTTGTAAGTAAGTAGGATCCAATAGTCTTCAGTTATAAGTTGTCATGTTATTTGAGCTTCAAATAATCTATTTTGTTCCTCTACTCCATGTATTCCTGTAGAACGCTAACCATGTGTCAGCCCTAGTACCAGATGCTGGGCACATAGTGAGCAAGTAGACATGGAACCTCCCCTCATCAAGCTTCTTGTAATATAGTGGGTGGGGTAAGGAGGACATAACATCCAATAGAAAGATTCATAGAAAGCACTACATCCATTTTTAAAACATTAATGTTATGTGTGGAAATGTACAGGCAAGATAAGAGATTTTAAGGTTTTTTACTTGATTCCTATGGAATACTGTAGGGTTAAATGGGAGGGGTGGGAGGGAGAGAAGAAGAAATTACATTTGAGAAGAGACCTGAAAGATGAGTAGAAGTAAGACATGAAAGTGAGCTTCCTGAGAAAAAACTGAAGTATGAAGAAGCTTACCACAGTTCATGAACAGACAGATGGAAAGTATAACTAGAACAGAAAGAAAGGTGAAATGACTCTAGATAAGACTGGAGAAGGTGATAGGGATCAGATTAGGTGACATGTTGTAGGCCTAGGCAACCATGCTATCTTTTAGCTTAAATGCATTGAAAGTCTAGTAGCAATTTGAAATGGAAGAGTGATGAGATTAGATTTGCCATTTTTAAAAAATGTCAGTCAACAGTGTGTATAATAGATTAAAGGAAGGCAAAAATGGCCTGGTCTTCTTTGGCATTACACAGTTTTCCAGTGCAAACTTGCAAAGACCTAGGTGAGATTTCCATTTTAACAGGTGGACATATTAAACAGGGTGGGAATATTAAATAGCCATTATATATTGAAAAATACTATTAGGACAAATGCTAAACTTCTGTAAGACAGAGACTCAACAATTCAATAACTTAAAGAACTATATGATTTCACAAATAAACTTTGTGAAATGAGAGGAGTAAGTGGGATGGTACAGATCCAAATGGCCATTTGTGAATATAGGTACGTTCAAATTGTTCCTCCGCTATCACATAGGACAATGCTTCCCAAACTTTAGTGTGCATCATAGTCACCTGAAAAACTTGTTAAAACACTGATTTGTGGGCCACATTTCCTGAGTTTCTGGCCCATTAAATTTGCAGTGGGACTTGAGAGTTTGTGTCTCCAACAAGATCTCAGATGCTGCTGCTGCTACAGGTCCAGAGACCACCACCACCCTAGGGTATTGTTCTTGTCTGCATGTTTGAAGTTGTACCACAGACATGTTTGTCTTCCAGCTCATGACAAGAGGAAGAGAACACAGAGAGACAGGCATATTACTTCTTATGGTTCATTGATGAGAACTTAATTATTAATATGTTTCTACTCAAGGAGGCTGAGAATTGTTTTCTAACTAAGCAGAACTGTGACTACCCAACAACTCTATCCATAGGGAGCAAGCAGAGAAGAGATATAGGTGGGAAATTAGTGGCCTGTGCCACAGATGCAAGAACAAAGATGAAGAGGTAGGAAAATAGTTGGGATTTCTTAGGCAGTTCATACATTTTGAATGGGCAGTGGAGTACTTGAAAAACGATAGTAGATGTAAGGCCTAAAATCGTTTGTATTTGGTTTGGTAAGCAATGGAGAACCACTGAGATCATAGCCCTCCCCTTATCCATGTTTTTGTTTTCAGTTTCATTTGCCTGCAGTAAATCATGGTCCAAAAATATCAAATGGAAATTTGCAGGGATAAACATTCACATAGCTTTTATCACAGTATATTGTTATAATTGTTCTATTTTATTATTAGTTATTGTTCATCTCTTACTATGCCTAATTTATAAATCAAACTTTATCATAAGTATATATGCATAAGAGAAAACATTGTGTGTGTGTGTGTGTGTGTGTGTATATATATACACATATATATATATAGGGTTTGGTGCTATCTGCAGTTTTAGGCATCCCTGGGAGTCTTGAAACATATGTCCTACTAATAAATGAGGACTACTGTCTATGGCCTGGTGCTGTAAGATGATAGATGACAGAGAATGTGGAGATATACAGGGTAAGAGGTGGCAAAATAATAAAATATAGGGCAAAATTTCTATCTTCTGTTAAGTCATCTGTTAGAAATGTTGAATTGCATTATCTAGAATGCATCTTATACACTGTATCTTATTTACCAGGAGTAATGAAGTGCCCCTAAGTAAAACATTAGTTAAATGTATCCTCTTTATTAACAAAGATATCACTGTTATTAAAAAATTCACTATGTAAAATATTTATTTACCAATAATGCTTTCCCCTGAATTTTCTATTGTAATCTGATCATTTATTGGGAATCACTAACATGGATTTTTCTCTGTCATTCTTAAGAAAATGAAATTTGTATAAAACAAAATTATATTATTTGTATCATAAAATACTGAATTTTATTTTAATGTGTGATGATTTTTAAATTTCATTTCCAAGTGATGAGCTTATTAGAGCACTGAATAATTTTTTTTCATTTACAGAATGAAATGAATAATTTTTTTTCATTTACAGAAATAACTTGCATATTTGGAGCTCAGATTGCTAGTAATAATGAGCCCCTGAACTAAGCTCCACCTCTGAACTTTGTAGAAAAGCAACACAGTAGCAGTACATGCAGGGCTGCTAAAAGTAGATGCGCAGAAAGGACAGAGGAGAAAGAGAAAAAGAAAAAGGTTGACTGGGAGCTGTGGCTCATGCCTGTAATCCCTGCACTTTGGGAGTTCAATGCAGAGGGTTGCTTGAACCAGGGAGTTCACGACTAGCCTGGGCCACAGAGGGAGACCTTGTCTCTAGAAAAAGTGAAAAATAAATTAGATGAACATGATGACTCACACCTATACTCCCAGCTACTCAGGAGGCTGAGGTGGGAGGATCACTTGAGCTGGGGCGGTCGAGGCTGCAGTGAGCTCTGATCACACCACTGAACTCCATCATGGGAGACAGAGCAAGGCCCTGTCAAAAAAAGCAAAAAAAAAAAAAAATCTACAACCAAGCAAGAAGAAGTAACAGAAAAATGGTAAATACAATAAGTACAATATTCAGCAACTAAAATGTCCCCACTGCTGTGGCACAATACAATGGAGGACCATGCCAGATAGCTTTCAATTGATTTAGATAAGACTCTGGTTGAAGGACTCCTGTCCAGCTCCACTAAAATATGGTCAACTTATAAAATGTATTTTTACTACAATGAGAGCTCCTTCTGTTTTAGTGGTATCTGGCAGGAGGATTATAGAGCTGAGCTGGTCCTGGAGAATCCAGAGGACTGGGTCCCATGTGCTGTAAGAGGGAATGAGGCTCTGAGTCACACAATGGCTGTGTCCAGCCAAGAATGTGATTATTCCCAAACAGACACATGGCACTCAAGTAGAATGTGGTAATTGTGGAATTTTATTTGCCAATTCACCCAAACTTACATTTTATATTTAATCCCATTCACTATTTAATTCCTCCAATTTTTCACCCAGTTTTTAAAGTATTTAAAGACAAATGGGGTTTTTAATAACCACTGAAACATACCTCACAAATATGGTAAATATTGTTTAAAGTATCAGGAAACTTTACAATAGATTTTCAGAAAATTCACAATAGATTTGATCATACTGAAATGTCTTTAAGGGGTGAAAGGTTAAAAGTCTTAATTGCCTTGGTTTCCTGATTGGATGACTCATGCTTCCTGGCTTCTTGGCAGTAATATTATAGCCTTCAACTCTTGCAAGCCCCAGGAAGTTATATGAAAAAACAAAATTAACAAATTAAATTTACAAATCAATTTCATTTTTTTAATAAAAAAATCAAATGACTACCTTCTCAACTTTCATAAATTAATAAATGCTCTTTATGCAGTTACAGTCCTAATCCCTCCTATGAGTAATGTAAAAAATCTAGCCATAAGGGATATTAGGTCCCCATGTTTTATAAAAATAATGTAAAATAGTCCCATTTTCAACCCAGTTTTAGATATTAACTCGAAGCTAAATTCACACAACAGCTAAAGAATCATAACAAAGAAAATAGTCAACATTCTGAATATGAGTATACACAGGACTAACTAGGGTTAGCGTATGTCGACATCTTAAATTGCTAAATTACCATCCAGATAATTAATGCTATGTAGACAATATTGACACAAATATTTTCTTAGTTTAAAAGCTTTCTGGTTAATTTTTTCAACTCTCCAGTTCTGGATAAAAGGAAGACTTCTCTATTTATGATCCTCATTATGATTTTAATCTCAATTCATTTGCATTGTAGAGATGAGAAAACTGAGATCCAAAGAGATTAAATTATATTCCACATTTATACCTCTAACTAGCAGAGTCATAAAGATACAAGCAGCATTCTTATTTCCCAACCAAATGTGCTTTGGAGAAATCCATAGATAAATGATGAGCTTAAAATTCTCAGAAGTACTTTGCAGATCAACCTCTGCATTTTTCTTCCACCCTCCAAAAATAGTCCATAACATCCAACGAAGACCTCACTGAGAGCTAGATTTATTATTCTAAGATCTTTTCCATCCATAAAAACAAGTTTATTTGAGAAGGATCAAACATTTGATGAATAGATTAGTTATAATTCTTCCCTGTTTGATCACCTGTGTTTAGTAAACGAGAACGTTAAGTGAGCAATATATCAAAATATAAATAAATCTTCACTTAAAAATTCATGTTCTGCATGAATTTTAAAGTTATACTTTAAAAAATTGATTTTTATGAGTTTTATTAATTTAAAATAGTATGAACTTTGAAATAATATGAAATACCATAGATTTCATATTATTCCAAAGATTTTCTGTGACTATATTGGATGTAATATATACATCATTTAGATATCTGTGGTTGTTGGTTAATATCTTATTACATTCATCTATCACAAGACATTTATCTACTTGAAAGGAAATGTACTTGGCATTGCAAGCAGCTTTACTGAACACCAAATACTGCACGGGGATGTAAAGGAAACATGAGTGTATACTGTGGCTGTTAAGCTTTGATCATTAGCATTCTCCCAGCAAACTCTTAGATGAGTTATTTTCCCTATTAATAGACAGAGAATTTGTGGCAAAAATGGATTATAAAGCTTTTTCTAGGACACAGAACATTTTACACTTTTAGAATATAAATAAATATAATCAATTTCGGCAGTTTTGGTAGCAACTTACCTGTTTCTCAGATGTTGTATAAGATTTTTGTTTGTTTGTTTTGTTTTCTGTGGAGCAGAGGATGTGGAGTTACTAACTTGGTATACAAACAAGGCAAGAGAATCTGGGATTCTTTTATATTTTGCTATTAAAATATTGCGGAAATAACAAACATTTTATATTATCTGGTAATAACCCAACTTATTTTTGATTAAAGTTAATAGTTTTCATATTTCTTCATGGATTTCTTTTTTATTTATTTATTTTTTGAAATGGAGTCTGTCTCTGTCGCCCTTGCTGAAGTGAAGTGGTGAGCACAATCTCAGCTCACTGCAACCTCTGCCTCCTTAGTTCAAGCAATTCTCATGCCTCAACCTCCCGAGTAGCAGGACTACAGGCACATGCCCCTATGCCCAGCTACTTTTTGCAGTTTTAGTAGAGATAGGATTTAAACATGTTGGCCAGGCTGGTCTCAAACTCTTGACCTCAGGTGATTCGTCCGCCTCGGCCTCCCAAATTTCTGGGATTGCAGGCATGAGCCATTGTGTCCAGCCTCCTCATGGAATTTAACTCTAGGTGTAGATTTTGAAATTACGTACTATGTTTTAAAATTATAATCATTTAATTTCAGGAGCCTTAGTTTAAAAAGTTACACTACTTTAAAAGAGGAGGTGGTAGCAATAAAACATGCAAATTAGTAATCTATAGCAAATTACCAAAATTCTGAATACATGCGCATTGCATTTTTTAAAATGTACTTTAATCAATTGGTATAGTAGAAAATGCATAGATGATAGCATCACACTGAAGAATGTGAATCCAGCTCTGCGTCTTCATAACTGCATGACCACAACAAGTTTTATAGTCTCTTAGAGACTTATTTTCTTCATCTCTAATAGTGGTTAATTATTTTTACTTAATAACACTATACAAACAAATGTTATGACAAACCTCCTACATAAAGATCATTTTAATTTCAATTAATTCACATTTTAGAGATAAGAAAAACAAGATCCAAAGTTTTCTCTATAATGTAGTAGTTATATTTTTCCAAATTTTCCTTTCCTGACATTACAATAAAGTCCCCCATTTAATCATAACAATTGCTTACGTGAATCAGTGAAGCGTTGGGTGTATTCATCATTTCATAATTTCATAATTTCATCATTATTTCATTTGAAATAAAATTCAGAAAGGGAAATGTACTTTCTAAGGTATACCTGTTGATTCTTCCTGTTCAAGTAGTTTATTAGATTCATTAATTCATCAGGTGTTATTTAGTGCTAATAATATTTCAGACACCAAAGTATTTCCAAAATTTGAAATGTGGATAATACAAATATGACCACTATCTTCACGTAGAATACAGGTTAATGAGGAGACAGACCAAAAATCAATTAATAAGTAAGTCAAAAAATTAAAAGAAGCAAATGAGGTGTATCTGTGTGTGTACAAACATGATATAATATGATGTTATGAAGAAAAGGAATGAAGAACTTAGAGAATAATGAGAATTCTCCAGTTAATTCATATATTAACTCATTCAGTCATCAAATCCAGTGCCTTCTATTTGTCAGGCTCTTTTCTAGGTACTGAGGGTACCACATGAAACATGACAAGTCTCTGTCTTCATGCAGCTTACAGTGTACACAGGTAGTAAACACGAAAACATACAAGGGCATAAGACGCTTGCAGATGGTGATAAGTGCTCTTAACAAGATAAAACAAAGTAATAGGGTAGGGAATAGCATGTGGTGGGAAGAAAATTACTCTATTCTCCTAGAAGGGTTAGTTGGAGAAGCCCATTCTGGTGAAGTATCACTTATGCCGAAACAAGAATGAAAAAATAAGGAAGATGTTTTATTATCAGAGAAAAGAGAAAGTACAAAGCTGCTGAGATGAGAAGAGCCTAATTTGCTCCAGCAATTCAAAGTCAGTGACGTAGGAACAGAGTCAGTGTGGAGGACAATGGCTGGACAGTAGGATTCAAGCTCAAAGAGGAAAACAGGCCAGATCAGGAGGTATCTTCTTGTCTGATTAGTTTAAATTTCAATGGGAAGCCATTTGAAAGGTATAAGCAGGGAAATAATATGATTTGTTTTTAGTTTTGAAAAGACCATGTTGGCTGTGGTGCCGGGTGTAGGTCCAGTTAGGATGAGAATGGAAGCAGGGGAACTGGATAAGAGATCCCAGAAAGATATGATGTCGGGGCTTGAGAGATGGCTTGGACATAGCAAGGAGTGGGGAGGTCTGGAATTTATGTAGGCAGGAGAGGTGGCAGGACTTGCTGCATTGATGGAATAGATGTGAGAGGATTATAGGTAGGTGACGAATCTGGAAAATGTCTCTTTAGCAAGGTAACTTCGAACCTAGCCTTGATGGATGAAATAGAGCTGACCATGTGAGGAGTAAGGGATGAGGGGTTGTCATATGGGAAAGAATCATTATGACAAAAATACCAGTTTTATGTGAATGAGAGCTTTAAGTGAGCTTTTTTACTTTGTTTGTTTCAAATTTCTGATGGCCACTGCTTTGTAGTTTGTAATTCATCTATATTGAGAGGATGTAGTAGAAAGTAAAAAATTCACTTGGCCCTGATGCATCCATAATGATAGGAGAGAGAGACCCTAGAATCTACGTTTTGGGAAGAAACTTATCTGATTGTTTTCCTATCTTATATCATAAGATAGGTTTCTGCTGGTTCAAAGAATTTCTCAGAATTATTTTTACAAAAATATTAAATTATTTTCGAAAGTATCAGATTTTACGAGGCTTATACACCTTAATATACCTTATTAACAAGCTACGTTCTTCATGATTGTACCTGCTAATCCTATAATTATTATTGAGATTCTTACATAATTAACTTTAAGAAATTGTACAGGAAATCTAGTTTTGTTCCCTTCAAAAGAGCTTTGCAATATCATAACAACTCTCCTTTAATGGAAAACTCTATGATTCAGTGTAGCTGAAGATAGCTGCTAATAATCACTGTGCTCACAGCACACTAATCTTGACTGTGCCATTTTCTCTGGATAGGAAATAACATTTAATATTTTCTGGTTTTACATGAAGGAAGGGAGTTAACCTCACTTTGAGCAAGTGACAGGATGTCTTATCTCGTGGTTCCAGAAAGTTTCCCATCTTGTAAATAATAAAAAGATTTCCTTATAGTTCTTTGCCACAAAAATAGAATACTACTTTTTCTATAGTATGTAGTGGGAGCTATAGGTCTAACAAAGCACAAAATGTACAAAGAATTCTTATTAGGAGTCTTATTAGGTGTCATGGCCGTGAAGTCTTATGTGCTCTGGTTTTTCTTATTTTTTTGTCATAAAACATAAGTAACATAAAATGTATCATTTTTATCATTTTCTTCTGATGAAAAATGTGTCCATTTATTATAAACATATTTAGTAACCCAGAACTCGGCAATTTTGAACCTGAGTATCTCCATAACCAAATCTCCTATATAACTTAAATTATCCCAGAATGTTTTCTAGACATATGCTGGATATCCATAGAATATACAGAGACTATTGGTGCTACTGTTTGAATGTTTGTGTCCCTCCAAAATTCATGTTGAAGCTTAATTCCCATTGTGTTGGTATTAAGAGGGAGCCTTTTGGGAACTGATTAAGTCATGAGGCCTTGTGAATAGGATTAACACCCTTATAAAAGAGGCTTCAGAGAACTGCCTGGCCTTTTTGCTCTTCAGTTATGTGAGGATACAGCAAACAGCAACAAGGCACCATCTTGGAAGCAAAGAACAGACCTCTCCAGGCACTGAATCTGCTGATATCTTGATTGTGGACTTCCCAGCCTCCAGAACCATGACAAATAAATGTCTGTTCTTTATAAATTACCCCTTCTAAGATATTTTGTTATATTGAAGCATGAATGGACTGAGACAAAGGGATCCAAACTCTTCAAACTTGTTCCTCAAGTTCTCTCTTATTTACTTAATATGTATCGAATATATTTACATATCTGTACCTAATATACCTCTCTTTTTTTCTCTTTATTTTGTCATGTATACATCACCATTATCAATTTCTCAAACTTTTTCATTATCCCAAACTGAAGCTCTTTACCCATTAAAGAGTCACTCCCCATCCTTCCTATTGGTTTTTATCATTAATTTTCAGATGTGGTTATCTTTCTGTATCAAGTAGTAGTTTAATAAAAAACAGAATCTAAGATTGTGTTTTACAGCACTATCCAGGCCCCTTGTTATGTATTCCATTAAAATATTTGTTAGTCTAAGCTTTCCTCATAGATCTTATACAGATTTGTGGTAACCACAATATTTTATTTGTATTCTTTTCTTAAGCAGGAAAACAAAAATAGAAGTTTCATAAGACATTCATAAAAATAAGGAAGTATCTTGTGTCTTTGGATGAATTATAACAGACATAAATTGATTAATTCATGTTATCATACCAGATTGGACGTTACCCAGGCTATTGTGTTTTATTTCCTTTACGTAGTTTCAAACATACACAAACTTTTCACTAAATTTAAGCTTTAATTTCTCAAAAATTATAGGTCTTAGATACTATATTTCTTAGATATAATTCAGAGACCAATGAAAAGTGAAAATTTTCCCAAATAATGTTTCACATTAAGAGGAGCGTATCATAGAAAAGTGCACATGAAAGAAAAACAAGTGACCCAACATTGTAAAATTAATCAATGAATGGATGGATAGACAATTACTTATTAACCTCCATATGGAGATAAGGGTACTTAAATTTTCCAGTTAGAGGTGGAGAATGTATTCTGATATTCCCTGGCTCCAGGCTGGTCTCAAACTCAGATGGAACACATGCAATTGCTCCAGAAGGGAATACTTCTTTCTTTCTGGACATATTTTCTAAATGCTTCTTTATCTAGAGTTATCAAGAAAGTTGGCACTCTGGTTTATAATTATTATAGTTACAAAGGATATAAAATTTTGACCCAAGAATTAATAAGAACTGAACATGCTGAATGGTAGGGTTGACATTGGATAATGACAAAGATTACGCATTAGGAAATCGGAGCCCTGGTTTTGTTTCCTAAAATTTGCTAAATATTTTGCAAAATTAGCAAAATTTTTGCTAATTTTGCTAACTAGGTATAAAATTTGTGGAAATGAATTTGCCTCTCTGGGTTTCTTATCCTCATCTATAAAATTAACGGATTCGAATTAATTATCTCTGTGGTTCTCTCCAGTTCTGAATGTCTCTTTCTATACTAAATATGTATTAATCTCCTTTGGGCCACCCAAAAGGCACTTTAAATGTCTTTTGGGTCATCTTTATACACTTAATTCATTAATGTGTAGTACCGGTTGGGGATACAGGGTAAGGAGATCCCCTTTCTCAATATCATCTGACCTCTTTTATTCTATATAAATAACTTTCAGGGCTTATGCCAGTAATTATTTGTAAGACTAAATACCATCTTTGTATACAGCCCTCTTGGGAGGCTTTCTTCCACTAGCTGTAGGTTTGAGCTACAACCCAATTTGTTATAGCATTATGTATTTATAGTAACACCAAGTCACACAGCTACCTGACTTCTAACTATCTCAAGTAGGTCAGTCACAGAACTGGAAATAATAATTAAGCTAAAACAGTGCTGAGTCTTAGGGAAATAGGTGTCAACATGTAGGTGTAAGGAGTGTTTGCATTTCTTGCCTTCTCAAATACATCACATTTTTTTAACTGGTTTTGCCAAAGTCATTAACTTTGCTCTAGGTTAGTTTCAGCAGGCAGTCTGTCAATTAAGATTATAAAGAATAGGTTGCAGGTGATTGTGTAACAAATAGACCCCTAAGTATTTGGAAAGTTATATTAAAAAATAGATCAGATCAAAAAGAAAGAAGCAAAAAAGATCATTTTTAAGAAATACATTTGTTTTGATTATTAATATTTAACAAATGCACAAAATTTTAAATAGTCATGAACGGAAGAATGGGAATTAGGTCTCAAGACAAATGTGAACTTTTATTAAGTATCTTGAAATCTGAGAGACTTCTAGTTATTTCTTACATCTGCACTGATTTTCGGCTGCCACCATTTTTCTTCATCTATGGTTGTCCATTTTTGTTTGAGCACTTTTCTGAAGATTACAACCTCACAAGGCTCACATTTATTATCGAGATATTTTCATTCTGTGAATTTCTAGGCTTCTATTTTTCTGGCATCTGTATCTCTATAACTTCTACCACTTTCTCTAGTTCTGCCTAGTACAGTAGAGCTAAGTCAAACCTTTTCTTTTAATTACTTTCTTATCCAAGATAGCATTCCAAGTTTTCTCAACAAGTCTTCATATGCCCTATGTTTCTCACATGACAAACGCCTGGTTGCACTCTTCTTATTCTAGACCAGTGGTTCTTAGACCTGACTGAAAATTAGAATTACGTGAAATCTTCTAAGAAATCATAATGTCAAAAAGTCACAGATTTTAACTGGCTCCCTTACCAATATATAACAGATAATTCACAGAAAAAAAGTGAGCATGTGTTCTATGTGCAAAATACATGATTCAGAATCCCAATGACACAAGGAAATTGCTGAATGGTCTTAAGCATGTTATTTCTTGCCAGTGGACCTCAGGGTCCTCCTGAAGATATAAGCATAATCATGTCTTCCCTGCATGACTCATGGAATAGTTGGGACTATTAAACATTCTTTGCAAACTTTAAATCATCATCCAAATGTTATCATGCTTGTTATCATCATCCATTAAATTTTAGAAGATTTTTTTTCTTGGTTTATGCAACATTTATATCTTGCAGTTCTGGAGGCTGAGAAGTCCAAGATCAAGACACCAGAGGGCAACTTCCTGGTTGTTAAAGGCCATCTTCTAGTAGCATCCACACATTGCCAAGAGAGTCAGTTCTAGTCATTCTCTCTCTCTCTCTCTCTATATATATATATAAAATATTATATAATATAATACATTGTATTATAATATATTATATTATATTGTAATTTATTACTTATATATTATATAAAAACTATTATATATTATATTAAAGCCTGGGGAGTCCCTCCCCAAGTTTTTGGAATAGTTTAAGTAGAAATGATACCAGCACTTCTTTATACATGTGGTAGAGTTCAGCTGTGAATCTGTCTGATCCTGGGCTTTTTGTGGTTGGTAGGATTTTATTACTGATTGAATTTTGAAACTCATTATTGGTCTGTTTAAAGATTACATTTCCTCCTGATTCAGTCTTGGGAGGTTGTATGTGTTCAGTAATTTACCAATTTCTTTATATTATATTATATTATATTATATGTATTATTTCCATTCCTTTGAGTATATACTGAATAATAGGATTCCTGGGTCAAATGGTGATCCTGTTTTAAGTTCTTTGAGAAATCACCACACTGCTTTCCACAAACTATAGTATAGTTCAACTTTGAGTATATATATATACACACACACACGTACACACACACACATATATATAGTGTGTATGTATATATACACACGTATATATATAGTGTGTATGTATATATACACACATATATATATAGTGTGTGTGTGTGTGTATATATATAACCATGTATAGATAGATAGAAATTTTTTTCATGTGATTTTTTAAACCGTATTTTCGGTTCATGCGTACATGTGCAGTCTGTGGAGGTTTGTCATATAGCTAAACTGCATGTCACAGGGGTTTGGTGTACAGATTTTTCTATCCACCAGGTACTAAACATAGTTTGTATCAGTTAGTGTATTGATCCTCTCCCTCCTCCCACCCTCTACCATCAAATAGGCCTTGGTGTTTGTTGTTCCTCTCTTTGCATCCATGTGTTGTCATTGTTTAGTCCCCACTTATACATGAGAAAATGAGATATTTGGTTTTCTGTTCCTGTGTTACTTTGCTTAGGATAATGGTCTCCAGCTTCATCCATGTTTGTACAAAGATATGATCTTGTTCTTTTTTATAGCTGTGTAGTATTCCATGGTGTATATGTACCACATTTTCTTTATCCAGTCTACCATTGATGGACATTTAGGTTGATTCCATTATTTTGCTATTGTGAATAGTGCTGCAATAAGCATATATGTGAATGTGTCTTTACCATAGAATTATTTCCATTCCTTTCAGTATATACCAAATAATAGGATTCCTGGGTCACATGGTGATATTGTTTTAAGTTCTTTGAGGAATCACCACACTGCTTTCCACAAACTATAGTATAGTTTGACTTTGAATAATGTGATGCCTCCAGCTTTATTCTTTTTGCTTAGGGTTGAACCTATTTACTCTGCTGTGTTGGTTACTGTAGCCTTATAGTATAGTTTGACTTTGGTTAATGTGATGGCTCCAACTTTGTTCTTTTTGCTTAGGGTTGTCTTGGCCATTCAGGCTCTTTTTAAATTTCAGAGGAGTTTTAAAATAGTTTATTCTAATTCTGTGGAGAATGTTATTGGCAGTTTGATAGGAATAGCATTGAATCTGCAAATTGCTTTTGGCAGTATGGCCATTTTAACAGTATTGATCCTATGATGAGCATGAAATGTTTTTCCATTTGTTTGTGTAATCTCTGATTTCTTTGAGCAGTGTTTTGTAGTTCTCATGGTAGATATTTTTTACCTCCCTGTTTGACTGTACTCCTAGGTATTTTATACTTTTTGTGGCTATCGTGAATGGTATTGCGTTCTTGATTTGTCTGTCAGCTTGGATGTTGTTGGTGTATAGGAAAACTATTGATTTCCGTACATTGATTTTGTATCCCGAAACTTTGCTAAAGTTGTTTATCACATCAGGTACCTTTTGAGCAAAGACTGCGGGGATTTTTAGGTGTAGAATCATATTTTCTGCAAACAGGGATAGTTTGATTTCCTCTTTTCCTGTTTGGATGCCTTTTCTTTATTTCTCCTGCCTGATTGCTTGGGCTAGGACTTCCAGTATTATTTTGAATAGGAGTGGTGAGAGAAGGCATGGTTCTCTTGCTGGTTTTCAAGGGGAATACTTTCAGCTTTTGCCCTTTTGGTATGATGCTGGTTATGGGTTTGTCATATATGGCTCTTATTATTTTGAGGTATGATCCTTCAAGACCTAGTTTGTCAATGGCTTTTAATATGAATGGATGTTGAATTTTATCAAAACCCCTTTCTGAATGTATTGAAATAACGTTTTCTAAGTTCAGTTGGTGTAATGAATCACATTTATTGATTTGCACATGTGAAACCAAACTTGCATCCCAGGGATAAAGCCTACTTGATTGTAGTGGATTAGCTTTTTGATGTGCTCCTGAATTTGGTTTGCAATTATTTTGTTGAGGAGTTTTGTATCTGCATTCATCAAGCATATTGACCTAAAGTTTTCTTTTTTGTTGTCTCTGCCGGGTTTTGGTATCAAGATGATGCTGGCCTCATAGAACAAGTTAGGGAGGAGTCCCTCCCCCAGTTTTTGGAACAGTTTAAGTAGAAATGGTACCAGCACTTCTTTATACATGTGGTAGAATTCGGCTGTGAATCTGTCTGGTCCTGGGCTTTTTGTGGTTGGTAGGATTTTATTACTGATTGAATTTTGAAACTCATTATTGGTCTGTTTAAGGATTACATTTCTTCCTGATTCAGTCTTGGGAGGTTGTATGTGTCCAAGAATTTACCCATTTCTTCAACACAGTAGTCTCTGAGGGAGATATATATATATATATACACACATATATATATATATATATATATAAAATATATATAAATAGTAGAAAACAGCACATATACAACTTGTGTGTGGTTTTTTGTTTTGTTTTGTTTTTGTTTATTTGTTTTTGTTTTTGTTTTTTGAGACAAAGTCTCTCACTGTCACCCGGGCTGGAATGAAATGGTGCTATCTTGGCTTACTGCAACCTCCGCCTCCTGGGTTCAAGTGATTCTCCTGCCTCAGCCTCACGAGTAGCTGGGATTACAGGTGTCCGCCACCAAGCCCAGCTAATTTTTAGTAGAGACGGGGTTTCACTATGTTAGCCAGGCTGGTCTCGAACTCCTGACCTTGTGATCCTCCACCCACCTTGGCCTCCCAAAGTGCTGGGATTACAGGCATGAGCCACCGCACCCAACCAGGATTTTGTGTTTCTGTGGCATCAGTGGTAATATCCCCTTTGTCATTTTTGAATTTTTATTTGGATCTTCTCTCTTTTTTTCTTTATTAGTTTAGCTAGTGGTCTAACAACTTATCTTATTAATTTTTTCAAAGAACCAACTCCACGATTCATTGAACTTGTGTATGGTTTTTACTATTTCAGTTTTCTTCAGTTCAGCTTTGATTTTGGTTATTTCCTGTCTGCTAGCTTTGGGGTTGATTTGCTCTTGTTTCTCTAATTACTCTAGTTGTAATTTTAGGTTATTAATTTCTAAATTTCAATGTAGACATTTGGTGCTATAAACTTCCCTCTTGTCGCTGCCTTAGCTGAGTCCCAGAGATTCTGGTATGTTGTATCTTAAGACTGCTTTTCAAAATTCTCATTGTCCACAGCTTACCCAATATATGTCCCAACGTCTGTAATCTTTTCTTGTCTAACTTTGATATATTTGTCTCCTCTTCTTTGCTTATCCTAGCAAATAAAATCACCACACTACTCAAAATATACATATTTATGGAGAATCAGTAAAAAGAATTTTTAAAATTTACATTTTTAAATGTTCAATTTAGCTCCACCATCACTATAGTGCCATTACTTCTTTTAGAGTGTGTGCACATAAAACGATATTTATCTTTAACATTTTTATGCATTTTGTGTCAGTGAAGAGTAAGAATACCATTCTACAATCAGGGAAAAATATTTCTAGTTATTGCTCGAGCATGACAGTAGCTAGCTCTGTGGCCTTAAAAAAAACCTTTGAACATTAAGAAAAATATTTAGCAAATGTACAAAAACAGAAATTATAACAAACTGTCTCTCAGACCACAGTGAAATCAAACTAGAACTCAGGACTAAGAAACTCAATCAAAACTGCTCAACTACATGGAAACTGAATAACCTGCTCCTGAATGACTACTGGGTACCTAACAAAATGAAGGCAGAAATAACGATGTTCTTTTAAACCAATGAGAACAAGGATACAACATACCAGAATCTCTGGGACACATTTAAAGCAGTGTGTAGAGGGAAATTTATAGCACTAAATGCCCACACAGAGAAAGCTGGGAAAAAGATCTAAAATTGACACTCTAACATCACAATTGAAAGAAATAGAAGCAAAACAAACACATTCAAAAGCTAGCAGAAGCGAAATAACTAAAGATCAGAGCAGAACTGAAGGAGATAGAGACACAAAAAACCCTCCAAAAATCAATGAATCCAGGAGTTAGTTTTGAAAAGATCAACAAAATTAAGACTGCTAGCAAGACTAATAACAGAAGAAAGAGAAAGAGAATCAAATAGACGCAATAAAATGATAAAAGGGGATATCACCACCGACCCACAGAAATACAAACTACCATCAGAGAATACTATAAACACCTCATAAAATAAACTAGAAAATCTGGAAAGTGGATAATTTCTGGACAATTGCACTCTCCCAAAACTAAACCAGGAAGAAGCTGAATTCTAGATAGACCAATAGCGAGCTCTGAAATTGGGCAACAATTAATAGCCTACCAACGAAAAAAAGTCAGGACTGAATGAATTCACAGCTCAATTCTACCAGAGATACAGGAGGAGCTGGGTACCATTCCTTCTGAAACTATTCCAATCAATAGAAAAAGAGGGAATCCTCCTAACTCATTTAGGAGGCCAACATCATCCTGATACCATGGCAGAACACAACTAAGAATTTTAGACCAATATCCTGATGAACATGCGATGCAAAAATCCTCCAATAAAATACTGGCAAACTGGATCCAGCAGCACATCAAAAAGTTTATCCGCCATGATCAAGTGGGCTTCATCCCTGGGATGCAAGGCTACAGTTCAACATCACGCCAAATCAATAGCGTAATCCAGCATAGAAACAGAGACCAAGACAAAAACCACATGATTATCTCATGATGCAGAAAAGGCCTTTGACAAAATTCAACAGCCATTCATGCTAAAACGCTCAATAAATTCGGTATTGATGGGGCATTATCTCAAAATAATAAGAAACTATTTATAGCAAACCCACACCCAATATCATAATGAATGGGCAAAACTGGAAAAATTCCTTTGAAAACTGGCACAGAGACAGGATGCCCTCTCTCACCACTCCTATTCGACATGGTGTTGGAAGTTCTGGCTAGAGGCAATCAGGCAGAGAAATCAAGGGTATTCAGTTAGGAAAGAAGAAGTCAAATTATTTTTGTTTTGAGATGACATGATTGTATATTTAGAAACCCCATTGTCTCGGCCCAAAAGTCTCCTTAGCTGATAAGCAACTTCAGCAAGAATCTCAGGATACAAAATCAATGTGGAAAAATCAGAAGCATTCTTATACACCAGTAACAGACAGAGCAAGAGCCGATCATGAATGAACTCCCCGTCACAATTGCTTCAAAGAGAATGAAATACCTAGAGATCAACTTACTAGAGATGTAAGGACCTCTTCAGGAGAACTATAAACCTGCTCAGTGAAATCAAGAGGACACAAACAAATGGAAGAACATGCCATATCATGGATAGGAGAATCAATATCGTGAAAATGGCCACACTGCCCAAGGTAATTTATAGATTCAATGCCATCCCCATCAAGCTACCAATGAGTTTCTTCACAGAATTGGAAAAACTGCTTTAAAAGTTAAGTATGGAACTAAAAAGAGCCCGCATCTCAAGACAATCCTAAGTCAAAGGAACAAAGCTGGAGAGCATGCATACCTGACTTCCAAACTATACTACAAGGCTACAGTAACCAAAACAGCATGGTACTTTGGTACCAAAACAGAAGTATAGACCAATGGAACAGAACAGGATCACCAGAAATAATACCACATCTACAGCCATCTGATCTTTGACAAACCTGAGAGGAAACAAGAAATGGGGAAAGGATTCCTATTTAATAAATGGTGCTGGGAAAATTGGCTAGCCATAGAGTAGAAAGCTGAAACTGGATCCTTTCCTTACTCATATCTGAAAAATTAATTCAAGATGGATTAGAGACTTAAATGTTAGAGCAAATACCATAAAAAACCCTAAGGAAAACCTAAGTAGTACCATTCAGGACATAGGCATGGGCAAAGGACTTCATGTCTAAAACACCAAAGCAACAGCAGCAAAACCAAAATTGACAAATGGGGACCTAATTAAACTAAAAACTTCTGCACAGCAAAAAGAAACTACTATCCAGAGTGAACAGGCAACCTACAGAATGGGAAAATGTTTGCAATCTACTCATCTGACAAAGGAGCTAATATCCAGAACCTACAAAGGGAACTCAAACAAATTTACAAGAAAAAACAAACAACCATCAACAAGTGGGCAAAGGATATGAATAGACAATTCTCAAAGAAGACATTCATACAGCCAACAGACACATGAAAAAAATGCTCATCATCACTGGCCATCAGAGAAATGCAAATCAAAACCACAATGAGATGCAAATCTCACACCAGTTAGAATGGCAATCATTAAAAAGTCAGAAACAACAGGTGCTGGAGAGGATGTGGAGAAATAGGAACACTTTTACACTGTTGGTGGAATTGTAAACTAGTTCAACCATTATGGAAAACAATATGTGATTCCTCAAGGATCTAGAACCAGAAGTACCATATGACCCAGCCATCCCGTGCACAGGTATATATCAAAAGTTATAAATCATGCTGCTATAGACTTTATGCACATGTATGTTTGTGCAGCACTATTCCTAATAGCAGAACTTGGAATCAGCCAAATGTCCATCAGTGACAGACTGGGATTAAGAATGTAGCACATATACACCGGAATACTATGCAGCCATAAAGAAGGATGAGTTTGTGTGCTGTGGGGACATGGCTGCGGCTGAGAGCTCATCATTCTCAGCAAGTATTGCAAGAACGGAAAACCAAACACCCCATGTTCTCACTGATAGGTGGGAACTGAACAATGAGATCACTTGGACTCAGGAAGGGGAACATCATACACTGGGGCGTGTCATGGGGGAGGGATTGCACTGGGAGTTATACCTGATGTAAATGACGAGTTGATGGGTCCTGACGAGTTGATGGGTGCAGCACGCCAACATGGCACAAGTATACATATGTAACAAATCTGCACGTTATCCACATGTACCCTAGAACTTAAAGTATCAGAAAAAAAGAAAAAAAGAAAAATATTTAGGTTCTATTATTTACGCATTTAGTTTCTATTTTTTAATTTATAAAGGTAGCAATAAGGAAGGTTATCTCTTCTTCAAAACTCTGATGTTGAAGTTCAGAAGACTGTGAAACAAGGTGTATATGTGCTGTTTTCTACTATGACTTAGAATAGTATGTTGAATATATGCTCAATGTTTCTGACCCACTAAAATATCTGTTTTAATATAGAAAAAATTAATGTAATGGGACATTATTTTTAAGGCAGGAAAATTGAGAGTACCTATAAATCCAGTTTTTCAGTTAATATCTTTATATATTCAGAATTTTAAACTATTTTTTTAAATTTGATAATATTGGATAAATACGTCTGTTTTTAGTCAAATTTGGTAATTGTTTGTAGTTTTATATAAAATTGTCTATTTGAAGAACAAAAACAATCTTATATTTTTCACATTGCAGTAGTTTAATATACTTCGTTAACAGTGAAAACATATATATGCTATTTTATTTTCAAAGAAAATATGACTGTCATACCATAATAATTTTTCCCAAGAAAAAATTAACTGTGAGGTTTCTTTTTATTTCAATCCCAGTAAAAGTACAATTCCAGTCATACATCAAGTCTTATAGCACAGTATATTTTGTTCCTGCTATTTTTTTATTGTTATTTACAAACTTGAAAACTTGATTTAAGAAAATGCGGAGCTAACATTATTTATTCCTAGAGGTTCTCGTACCTCTTAGTTATCTTATTTTAGCTTGAGCTATAATTACATTTATTTATGCTCATGATCTGAAATAATTAATCAAGTCAATAATGTTCACACTCCTTTACCAAGTAAAACTAAAATGCAGTGATATTTAGACACATACACTGGAGTGTTTTGGAGCATAAACTAATGTCACTTGTCTTAATTTGAAAATGTATTCAAAAGTTCAATTTTTACAGAATTTTCTCTAATCTGTATTATTTTAATATTATAGTTTTACATTTCTTACCACTGAAGAATACTGATGATGCAGGCAGATGTGAAATATCTATTCCTTGATTTCTCTGTTACTATTGTGCTCCCCACTCTCCTTCCAGGCTTGAGAGTACCAATCAGGCTGGGGCTGAGTGAGCAAGGACAGTAATAGGATAGGCCATGAGAGGCTGTGTTTAATATGCCCATACCGGTTATTGAAATATTTTGGCTTTCCGTCTAAGTCTGGAATACCTGGAAAGTTTAAACAAAATTATACCATGGGCAGATTTACATTTTAGAAGGATAATACTAGATACTGAGTTAAGAATGAATTATGAGCGGTCAAAAGGGGAAACAAAGAAGCCAATTAGAAGGCTATCACAATCATACACATACAAATTGATGGTAAACTGGGCTGTT
Source organism: Papio anubis (assembly GCF_008728515.1). NCBI lineage: Eukaryota > Metazoa > Chordata > Mammalia > Primates > Cercopithecidae > Papio > Papio anubis. The sequence goes on along the minus strand of NC_044980.1, from coordinate 44,346,665 downwards.
TGTAGCGATAGAAATGAATAGGTGAAAACGTTATAAGAATAGATCCAGGAATATTATTCAGAAATAAAGAAAAAGTATCTACGGATATATGCAACAACATGGCTATATCTTGGAAACATTGTCCTTGGTGAAAAAAAAGCCACATGAAAAAGAATAAATGTTATTCCATTTATGTAAAATTCTAGAACAGGAAAAATAAGAGTGACAACAAAGCAGATCAGTGATTTCCTGGGACCAGGGGAGGGAATATGACCTAGCCATGAAGGTGAATGAGGGAACTTTTGGAACAGATGGAAACATTCTAAAACCTCCACATGATGATGATTTCTCATGAAAATGTTCACTTAATTGTATGGATGTGATTATATATAAATTATACTTCAATGAAGCTGTAATGGAGAAAACAGTACATCCAATAAAATTTGGTGACAGAAGCAGTGTATGAGACAAAAAAATATGGCAAAACAAAAACTTTACATTTTTGGCCCCAGCTCCTGGTAGAAACTCATATGATATGCAGAAGACAATAGTAAGATGAGGTTTCGATGAAGGATTTCAGCTTTGGATGTGTTAAATGTTAAATCTTCAGTACATACCTATGTGGAGATGCCAATTAGGCCATTTAGTATATCAATCTTGATTTAATGGAGTAGTATAGCCTAGAAATGCATATTTAGGTCTTACCAGTATATATAGAGTCTAAAGCCATAAAACTGGGAGAGAACAACATTCTCTATCAATGAATGTTGATATAGAAGAGAAGTAGTGCACTAGAATAATTTCCAAATCAAATTATTCTATTATTTATCATTTATATTTAAATGTATATAACCCATCCTTAGCCCCCCATCTTAACTATAGGAAAAATTATTATATTTTGCCATAATTTTCTCGTTGCTTGGTTAAACACCTGACTAAAAATACGTTCATTAGCAGTGACTATGGATTAAATGTATCTCCTTAATATCACTCAGCTTGGCAAACACAAGAAGAAAAGATCAAATTAGTATCATTATTTTGCAGCCACAACTGATTTTGAGAAATTGTTTATAATGTGAGAGCATAAATTGTGTATTAATTGAAACAGAATCTACTATTTTTCTATTAAAATAAATTAACAAAAAAAGTATTGATTGTCAGGAATAGTGTAAGCTCCTGCTTCCTTTATAGTTTGAGTGGAACACAACTGGAAACTCCTTTGTTTTGCTCTCTTCTCACCTCATCTTGACTGTAGATATCCAGTAACCTGTTGGTCCATTTCTTGAATTTCACTTCTTCACTTTTCATGACCCATAACAGCCAGTTCACTTCCTGCTTGATAACACATTTGTCTTGACTCACCCTTATTTTATCTGAAACCACTGGCTTTGTTTTAGGTCCCTAAATTTTTAGTAAACAGCTGCTCACAATTATTATTGTGAAGTTTACCTGGAAACTTTGTTTTGTTTTGTACTGATGAATGGTTCTAATTTTAATAAGGTACTTTTGAATTTATTCCAGTTAGATTGGAAGTTCTTTGTCTTCTCTCGTTACTTCAGGAAAATTATTTTGGAAGTTATGATGGTGGCCTGTTCTGAAAAGCCAGTCAAATTTTAGATTTAGATCAACCAATGACTATTAGTTTCATACTAGCCAAGTTGAGAAAGTTTGGATCAATTTTCTTTTACAAACTCCATTAATGATTTTCTGAAATTGTCCTCTTACCACTGATAACATCATGCATCATGGCTGTGATACTTTCCTGAGTTGCTATCAAATTCAAAGCACTGTCAACAGGTAACTGAAAACTCACTGTCAATTCAAACTATTATATATAGATTTACATTCTGAAATTCATATTTCTGTATGTTGACATGTGTATATACAAAATACATACATATATGTGTGTAATTCTTTTGCTATAAATCATTGATATTCACCAATATGGATCTTACTTAAATAAGACTCGATTTCTAACTTAAAACTCAAGGACTAGGATTTTTCTTATTCTGCTGTGCAACACTTTGCACTTTCTTCTAATAACATCTCCTTACTCTTTAGTAGGTACTGACTAATGATTATTATACTGTTTATATGTTGTCACTTCCCCCATTGGATTAGCACACAAATTCAAATTGATTTATGTTGAGACTGATAACCAATCAATACTTAGATCCGAAACATAGATGTTGACTAAATCTTCTTAATATTTATGTATTCTTCTTCATTAATTCTTAATACCACATCATTCAGACTTGATAAGTACCATAATAACATCTATTTTGATCTTGTTTAATATTATGAATGTAAATAAAATCAGGTTTTTAATTTGTACTGAAGGAATATCTTTGTTAGAATTTTTCACTTTTGAAAAACAAATACAAACAAAGATAAAACTTAAGCATTATAAATGCTCCTTTCTTCATCAGATATGTTGCTTCTGCATGGTAATGTGCTGGTGAGTCATTTAAAAATTATTCTTCGGATTATATTTATACTTAGTAATTATACGTATCCTCAGATGCTCAGTTGCTTTAAATTTGGAAAGCTATGAACAATAAGATAGAAACAGTTGCATTACAAACAAACTAGAGAGATTTACAAATGTAAATCAAGCTGTTACTAATGCTAAGAAACATTTTGATTAAAATAATGAAGTAGAAGATTAATGATATTTAAACAATGTCCTGTTTTAAGCTATTACTGTTTTTAATGCACTTACATATATATACAGGGCTTACATAATAATTTATCATTTATCACTAAAAACTTAAAAAAAATTGTTGGGGCTGTGGAAAAAGGACATTAGGAATGCATTATTTCTTAAAAATCACTGAACTATTTATTGCAGATAGTGAATATATCTTCCCAATGGAGGTTAAACATAATTAAATTTCCATTTTTTATTGAAGAATTACCCCCCCACACACACACATATAGCATACAAAGAAGAGAATGTACACACACATACACACACACACACACAAATGCTATAATGTAACAACAATCAGTGCACCCACATTTTCAAAATATTTGCACCATTTTAATCACCCAAACTTATCTAAATTATTGCTATAAAAGCTGCAATCTTTGATAGCCTAGTAGATTTAGACCTGGTGTGAAATATTATCTCTAGATTTATGCTAATTGGGTTTATAATTTATGAAACATTATGTCCTTAATCATCTAATTTTAGGAAATTAAATGGGAGGTCATTTAAGTTAAAATTTAGTAAACTAAGTTATGGATCTTTCAACTACTTAAGGCATATTACCTGCCTTTGAGGAAAAGAAAAGTTTCTTTCTACTGTATCATTAGAAGTTTTTTTTTAATGCTAATCATCACTCCCCATCAGAGAAATGCAGATCAAAACCACAATGAGATACCATCTCACACCAGTTAGAATGGCAGTCATTAAAATGTCAGGAAATAACAGGTGCTGGAGAGGATGTGGAGAAATAGGAACACTTTTACACTGTTGGTGGGACTGTAAACTAGTTCAACCATTGTGGAAAACAGTGTGGCAATTCCTCAAGGATCTAGAACTAGAAATACCATTTGACCCAGCCATCCCATTACTGGGTATATATCCAAAGGATTATAAATCATGCTGCTATAAAGACACATACACACGAATGGTTATTGTGGCACTATTCACAATAGCAAAGACTTGGAATCAACCCAAATGTCCATCAGTGACAGACTGGATTAAGAAAATGTGGCACATATACACCATGGAATACTATGCAGCCATAAAAAAGGATGAGTTTGTGTCCTTTGTAGGGACATGGCTGCAGCTGGAAACCATCATTCTCAGCAAACTATCGCAAGAACAGAAAACCAAACACCGCATGTTCTCACTCATAGGTGGGAACTGAACAATGAGATCACCTGGACACAGGAAGGGGAACATCACACACTGCGGCCTATTGTGGGGTGGGGAGGAGCGGGGAGGGATAGTATTAGGAGATATACCTAATGTAAATGATGAGTTGATGGGTGCAGCACACCAACATGGCACATGTATACATATGTAACAAACTTGCACGTTGTGCACATGTACACTAGAACATAAACTTAAAAAAAAAAAAGGAGCTTCTGCACATGAAAGAAACCATCATCAGAGTTAACAGGCAACCTACAGAATGGGAGAAAATTTTTGCCATCTATCCATCTGACAAAGGACTAATATCCAGAATCTACAAAGAACTTAAATTTACTAAAAAATAAACAAACAACCCCATCAAAAAAATGGGTGAAGGATATGAACAGACATTTCTCAAAAGAAGACATTTATACAGCCAACAAACTTACGAAAACATGCTCATCATCACTGATCATTAGAGCAATGCAAATCAAAACCACAATGAGATACCATCTCACGCCAGTTAGAATGGTGATCATTAAAAAGTCAGGAAACAACAGATGCTGGAGAGGATGTGAAGAAATAGGAACACTTTTACACTGTTGGTGGGACTGTAAACTAGTTCAACCATTGTGGAAGACAACGATTCTTCAAGGATCTAGAACTAGAAAAACCATTTGACCCAGCAATCCCATTACTGGGTATATACCCAAAGGATTATAAATCATTCTACTATAAAGATACAGGCACACACACGTATGTTTATTGCAGCACTGTTCACAATAGCAAAGTCTTGAAACCAACCCAAATGTCCATCAGTGATAGGCTGGATAAAGAAAATGTGGCACATATACACCATGGAATACTATGCAGCCATAAAAAGGATGAATTCCTGTCCTTTGCAGGGACATGGATGAAACTGGAAACCATCATTCTCAGCAAAGTAACACAAGAAGAAAAAACCAAACACCACATGTTCTCACTCATAAGTGGGAGTTGAACAATGAGAACACATGGACACAGGGAGGGGAACATCACACACCAGGGCCTGTTGAGGGGTGGGGGGCTGGGAGAGGGATAGCATTAGGAGAAATGCCTAATGTAAATGAGGAGTTGATAGGTGTAGCAAACCAACATGGCACATGTATACCTATGTAACAAACCTGCACATTGTGCACATATACCCCAGAACTTAAAGTATAATAAAAAAATAAAAAATCAAAAAAAAAAAAAAAAGTAAAACAATATGGAGATTCTCAAAGGACTAAAAATAGAACTACTATTCAACCCAGTAATCCCAGTGCTTGGTATCTACCCAAAAAGAAATAAATAATTCTATTAAAAAGACATCTGTAGTCATATATTTATCACAGTGCTATTCACAATGACAAAGTCATGGAACCAACGTAAGTATCCACCAACAGTTGAATGGATAAAGAAAATGTGGGTATATATGTATGGAATACTATACAGCCATAAAGAATAATTTAATCATGTCCTTTGCAGCAACATGGAGTTTGAGGCCATTATTCTAAGTGAAATATCTCAGAGGCAGAAAATCAAATATCATGTTCTCACCTATAAATGTGAGCTAAACAATGAGTACATATGGACATAAAGATAGAGATAATAGTCTTTGGGGACTCCAAAAGGGTGAAGAATAGGAGGTGGGTGAGGGTTGAAAAATTACCTACTGAGTACTATGTTCAATATTTTGGTGATGGGTACATTAGAAGCCCAATCACCACCATTATGCATGTAATACCCATATAACAAACAAACACATGAATTCCCTAAATATAACATGAAAAATAAAAATAAAAATGTGTAAAAGAGTTTAAATGCTTTACATATATTTGATCATATGAAAAATGGCACTTTTATTTTTTAAAAGTACTTCAAAGCTTATTTTCAACAAAGACTAAATATGTTTGACAATAAATAATATTTTAGGACATATTAATTAATCAATTATTGAGCACCTTCAGGAAGCTGTTGTAGCAAAGAACACAGATCATTTCAGTAGAAATTATGATAGTGTGAAAACAGCCAATGCATGGGAAATACTTGATGTTATAGGAGAATAAATAGCTCATCTAATCTAATATAAATCTCAACTACTGTAATTCTCTTACTACCAGCATTAGAATCATCTAGAATATTGTTAGAAATACTAAAATTTCAGTTTCAACCCCATACATACTGAATGTATATCTTCATGTTAACAAGATTCTCATATTATTTTAATTTACGTTAACGTTTAAGACAAGCATTAGGGAAAATTACTCAGAGAAAGTGGCGTTACAAATTAACTCCCAAATGACAAGGTGGTTAGCTTATGAAAATTAAAAGTAAAATACATTGGAAACAGAGAAATGAGTGTACTCAAAATCAAGTCTATAGCTTAGGTTGTAGGTTGGATAGAGAAGACATTCAGGAAAAACTAAGACAATTTCAATTTTGCGTTTGATGTGCTCGTGAAACATGTTGTATGGGTAGATGTTGAAAGGGAAGACAAGCTTACAAGTCGAGACCAGGGATTTGGTCTCTGCTGGACCATTGACTTGAGGATTGGTGGTATATTGATAGTAACTGAAGTCATGTAAGTGGGAAGGATTGCCCAAGGAAAATATGTAAGGTGAAAAGAAAAGAAGGCCTTGGGCATAGTCTTTGGAAATACCAACTATTAAAAGATGCCAACAAATGAGACTTCAAAGAGCAGCCAAAGATGAAACAGGAAAGTCAGAACCATATGTGGATGGAGAAGCCACAGGAAAAGATGTCTTAGGAGGAAGGACTCAGTTTGTAATACTGTCTTAGTTTGGAATCTCCTAGTAGCAGAGCCTAATAAAAGAATTTGGGGTGGGTAATTTATTGAGGAAGAATTTTAAGAATCAGGATTAGGAAACAGGAGTAGTAAGACAATGTGCATTAGCCCATTTTTAGGCTGCTGATAAAGACATACCCGAGACTGGGAAGAAAAAGAGGTTTACTTGGACTTATAGTTCCACATGGCTGAGAATGCTTCAGAATCATGGCAGGAGGAGAAAGGCACTTCTTATTTGGTGACGGCAAAAGAAAATGAGGAGGAAGCAAAAGCAGAAACCCCTGATAAACCTGTCAGATCTCGTGAGACTTACTCACTATCACAAGAATAGCACAGGAAAGACCGGCCCCCATGATTTAATTACCACCCCCTGGGTCCCTCCCACAGCATATGGGAATTCTGAGAGATACAATTCAAGTTGAGATTTGAATGTAGACACAGCCAAACCATATCACCATGAAAAAGGGAAATCTAATGAAAGATATATTATTGAGGGTTTTTTTTAGTTATAGGCAATTGGGGCTGAGTCCTACTGACACTCTCTGAGGAACTGTGTAGAATGAACCTTATACTTGAAGGATAGGGGCTGTTATTAATCTGGAGACTCCAGTCCTTCATTGGTTGAACGTTGCCTTATGTGGTGTAACATACACCTCTCCTTACCCCGCAAAAAGTTCATGCAACTGTAGGTTGAGCTGAGCAAGTTTTCTAGAGTTCCCGGAGAGCCCTGATGCAAAAATCCTGAGATGGACTTTCCACCATTTGTACAGTTGAGGTCAGAGGTGGGTCAGCTTGCAAGGATAGAGGTGTTGCATGGGACATCAATAGTGTTAACCACCGGTGTTCAGTACTATTCAGATAACAAATATATATAAATATATATATATGTATATGTATGTATGATATATATTCAGATCACAAATATATATGTATATTTTGTGAAATATCTAATTAAGTATCATGGCAGTAATCAGGAAATAATGGAAATGTGAGAGTATTATTAGTGAAATAGAAGGAATGGAAGCTTTAATTAAAGGTTTTAATGAGAAGTAGAAAGTTAGATAATGAAAGTAGACCACACTTTCAAGAAATTGGTTGAGAAAGGAGAGAAGAAAAATAGTTTGGTAAATAGAGGGCTACTTGTGATTAATAGAGTCATTTATTGATGACAAGAATGTCATGCAATAAATAAGAGCACAGAGTCTGAAGCCATATTCCCTGGGTTCAAATCCTGGCTTCAGCACTAATTAGCTGTGTGACTTTATACAAGTTATTTAAATTCTCTGTGCCTCAATTTCATTATCTGTAAAATGAAGATAATGATAGCAATCTCTTAATGTTGTTGTGAGGATTAAGTAGGTAAATATGAGTAGAAGGTTTAGTCGAGAGTCAGGAAAATAGCATTTAATATCCAAGGGTTAGATATGGTTATGATTTTAATTATTGTAACTGGACATTCAAACACAGCTGAAAGAGTAGCTTTAAATGGAATGAGAAACACTTCTTTCATTGTTTATAAGAGAAATAAGGACAGAAGGAGAAAAAATAAGTTTCTCTCTAAATGAGTTAGTAGATATTAAGTAAAAGCTTCTGTTTCTTTTTGAAATTCTATGTAAAGTCATCTTCTGTGAGTGAAAGAAACTGTTGAGGGAAGGAAATAGGAAAGTTGAGACAGCATAAAATGCTTTAAATGGTTCAATTTAAAAAAAAATGGAAGAGAGATTGAGTTAACCACGGTAGGCATGTTATATCAGTCCATACTCTTGTTCAGTTCAGGGCCAGATCATTTCCCTACACAGAGATACACACACACACACACAAACAAACACACCAAGCAAAACTATAGTAATAAAGTTTAAAGTCATTTAGAGCAGGAAAACTAAAGGATTTTAAAAATATTCAGGCACACATTTAGCTGTGTTACAATGGTTATAATGATTGTTTCTACTACCAATCATCTAACGCTTGATTCTTACTCCATAATTACAAATAAATTAACATACTAAAGATATTTTAGATGGACAATTTACTTGCTTTGTAATCAAAGATTCTCTTCTAATTGCTAAATACACTAAAGTCTCATCATCACTGGTTTTTCAATTACATGCTTAGTTAAGTCTTAAACAGCGTTAAATTTGACTTTTCAAAAACAATGCTCAACCTGGCCATTTTCAAATAAAAACATAATAATAATAATTGATAAATGAAAAACTATGTAGTGTAAATAACTTCCAAGTTCTTTTGAATCCTGCATTTTTACATAGATGAAAGTATAGTTTCTTGTGAAATATCTGAATGGATAGCTAAGTTCTATAAGCAAGAAAGCAAATGTTTATTTATGTTGGAAGAGGTTATTCTGAATGGAAGAATAACACGTTTTACTTGTAATATTTTCTACAAATATTTTTAAATTACATTGGGTTGGGACCAGGCAAGGTGGCTCATACCTGTAATCCCAGCACTTTGGGAGACCAAGGCAGGGGGATCACCTAAGGTCAGGAATTCAAGACCAGTCTGACCAACATGGTAAAACTCCGTCTCTACTGAAAATACAAAATTGGCTGGGCATGGTGGTGCATGCCTGTAATCCCAGCTTCAGCTGAGGCAGGAGAATAGCTAGAACCCAGGAGGCCGAGGTTACAGTGACCAGTCTGACCAACATGGTAAAACCCCGCTCTACTGAAAATACAAAATGAGCTGAGCATGGTGGTGCATGCCTGTAATCTCAGCTATGGCTGATGAAGGAGAATCACTAGAACCCGGGAAGCTGAGGTTGCAGTGAGCCAGGATCATGCCATTGCACTCCAGCCTGGGCATCAAGAGTGAAACTCCATCTCAGAGAAAAACCAAACAAAACAAAACAAATAAAATAAAATAAAATAAAATTACATTCAGTTGGAATTTTGACTGTTTTCCATGCAAAGTAGATACATATTTTATTTCAAAAAAGCTTTTCCATATTTTGAGAGCTAAAGAATTCATTATTCCATAGAAAAATCTACGTTTTGTTACCCAGCTTTCCAAAAAAGGAAATATAAAATGAAGATAAAATAGGAGTATCTGACTCAAACTTCTGCTAAAAAACAAACAAATCTCTAAACCACCTGCTTTCCTTCATTTGTGATTTTCCTTTAGTTTTTTTTGTTTGTTTTTTTGTTTTTCCATTTGTTTTATTGAAAATCAAATTCAGGAAGATTTCATGTTATTTTTTATGATTATATGACTTACTATGTAAAGACTATGCAACTTAAAACTTTTTCATAAAATAACCAGTGACACATTTTTGCTAAGAAAAAAAAAAATTCTCAAAGATATGCATTGAAGATGTTGCTGTATTTATAGCATAGTTCTTGAAAATGATTCAGTCTTGCTTCGAAAATTCTAGAAACAATACTTGTTAAACGAATTAGCATATTACCCAGCTTTTCTATATGAATTTATGTATTTTTTATATGTAGGATAATAAAGAGAATTTATGGCTTCAATTGCTGTGTAAATAGCTGGCAATACTAGAATTTTTCTTGGTAAAAATTAAGATAGATTAGTCATAAACCCAATGATAATTTACTTAAACATAAAAAAGTTAAAAGGAAAGTTGATTGTTGGTCTTTGATGAGCAAACAATTTTAAATATTTTCTTATTATTTATTATTATTTGTCAAATTACATTTAAAACACATGTAGTCACTGGAATATAAAATTTACAGTTTTTTTAATTCTGTAAGAAAAATGTCACTTCAGAGACTATTTTAGCATTGCTGTGTTTATATTGAGAATGAGACATATATTTTTACTCAACTGGATTTTTAACCTGTTTGCTTTTTAATGATTTTTCTAATAATTACCATTTATTATTTATTTATCACATAACATACATTTGGTATCACTACTAATTCTCACAGCACCCAGTATGTTAGATATTATCATCTCAAATTGACATATAAAAAAACTGAAAAACTGAAAAGTTAAAAAATATATATACACTCAAAGTCAAAAGTCAACAATATAGAGTAGATTAAACACAGACACCACTGGTTCCAGCACTCATGGAGTTTTACAATGCCAATAAAACTTAATGTGGTCGATTAAGATACTCAGATATTTTTAAATTGACACTCAGATATGTGTAAACACCCTTGAAATCATAACACATTTTCATGCATGTTTATTTTGGCAAATGAAGGTCTATAGCTTTCATCTGATACTATAGATTGTCCTAGAAATAAAGTTTAAATAAGCTCTATAGTGTAGCCTACTTTCAAATAGCTAATTAATGTAGCATTTATGATTTATTTGAACATGGAAATTAGTTCCATCACTCACCAAAAAGTCTTTTGCCTTTTTAAAAAACATATTAACTTGTTTTTCACAAAAATAATAGATGGTGTGTATTGATGCCAATGTACATATAGATACCCCACAGGCAAGACTCTACTGTGGGCATGTGCTACACTGTAAAATTATCTTGAGATATTATAAATCAGGTGATACATCTATCTGTGTGTGTGTGTGTGTGTGTGTGTGTGTGTGTATATATATATATGCTTCCTGAAAGTAAAAAGTTAACTTCTTATAGGCAGTATTTTCTAGATTTCAGACATGGGGTTAGAATCATGAACTTAAAGTTCCATCTGATTTGATGAGTAATTATTAATAATTTGATATTTTTCAATTTATGTGATTTGCTCTTCTAATACAATGGGAAGTACAACTTCTTATCCCTGTCTTCCAGGAATGTAAAGTGCATAAAATTATTCCTGAAGACCTGTAATTTGACTCTATAACACAAACTGGTACTAGATTAATAGGAAAAAAGGGCATACAAATTTGTTATCTGCACATGTATGTACAGGAGTCATACAAAATGTGAGAACTCAAAGAAATGCCAGATTATTGATGCTTTTATACCATCTTGGGGTTACAGAAAGAATAGGGGCTTATAGCATGCCAAGACAGATTGTCAGAGGTAGAGCAGAAGAAGAAAGGCGTGGGGTAAAGGCAATGTTGTGCAGATGTACAGGTAGCAGCCCTCAGAAAGAACAGGTGATAGCCTATGGTAAATGTTTCTCTGTCAGATCTTAAAAGGTGTCAGACTCTCTGTTAATCTTACAGGACCTTGACAAGGTGGGCCTCAGGAAAAGCCTGCTTGCATCTGTTGTTTATTTCACTTTATTTAGTCCACAGATGCAAATCTCTCCACAAAAGACACCTTTGTAGGGCTATTCTTGTCTGCAGGCCCTCTGAACAGCCAACTCAAAATATGTCAAAGAGGTATATTTTGGGGTGAAATATTTTTAGTTTCCTTTAGGGGTGTCAATTAGATTAACATGTTTAAAAGATGTCCTGTTTGAATCATGGAAAATGAGTTAGAGTTGGAGGAAGACATGTATAAACAGGTACAGTGAATGTAGTTAAGAAGCTGGTTATGAGTTGAAGGAGAGAGAGTAGCTTTGACTAGAATGTTGATGCAGAGAAATGGAAAATTATTGAAACTTTTGGTAGGTAAAACTTACATAATTTGGTGATATTGTAAGGATTGGGATGAAGGAGTAGGGGATAAACTAAGGTGTTTCAGTTTTATAAATAAGGGTATAATTTCATGGATATAAAAACAATATAAATGTGATTTGAAAGTTCTTTAGATTGCTTACATTTGCCATGCCTTCTATTCCCTTCAATTATCCTTCTAGTTCTCAGTCATAGACAGAGCATGATGGTTATTATATTTACCATTTCCATTGCCACTTATATTTTCCATTATCCTCTCTCTTAGTCCATTTTTCTGAGAGGAAAACCTAAGATTGGGTAATTAATAAAGAAGAAAGGTTATTTGGCTCACGATTCTGATGGCTGGAAAGTTCAAGTTTGGGCATCGGTATTGGTGAGGGTCTCAGGCTGCTTCCACTCATGGCAGAAAGTGAAGGGGAGCAGGAGTATGCAGAGACCATATGGTAAGAAAGGAAGCAAGAGAGAGAGAGAGAGGGAAGAGGTGCCAGAATCTTTTTATCACCAAGCTCCCTAGGGAACTAATAGAGTAAGAATTCACTCACGCCTGAGGGAGGGCATAATCTTTGTCCTTGAGGGATCCACCCCTATGACCCAAATACCTTCCAATAGATCCCACCTACAACACTGGGGATAAAATCTCAACATGAAGTTTGGAGAGTGCTATCCAAACCATAGCACAAATCATTACAGTCTGCTTTGTATGATCCCTACTCCTAACATACACATATAGGGAAAGGTCACCAAAGACATTACTGAAACTAAATCTAGAGGATAATTTTGAATTCACATTTAGACGTATCACATATTTTGGAGAAAAAAGGCAGACTAAAACTCATTTTTAAAAATCTCGTATTAGTATATTTTTAAACTAAAAATATTAAAAGTACAGAAATAAATGATCAATGAACATGGAGGAGGAATTAAAAATGTTTTCTAAGAATTTCAGAAAATATTCTAGAATGTAGGGGAAATGTTGGGGGAATATAGAGGCAATGTAGGGAATGCAGAGAAAGGTAGAGGAAAATGCAGAGACTAAATACATTAAATAAAGATAAGGAAAAAATCGAATGCAGCATAGAGGATCAAATTGAGATCCAAAGTCTAAACATCCAACTAGAGGAGTTCAACTTAGAATTAATTCTATATGGAGTCAACTTTGAGAGTTTAATAAAGACAATTTCAGACAAGAAAGATTCAGAAAACATACCATCTTTCTTAGTTGTTTACTTGGGGATTTTTTCCAGCAACATGAATAAATAAACCAAAAGAGAAACATGGCATTTAGGAATACTGAGCCAAACCAAGGATGTCGTAAAGAGAAATTCTATAGGAAAATCTTTGAAGAAAAAACTCGATGTCTATCTGGTGGGATAAGGAGGCTAGAAAAAATAATACTAGATTAAAGGCTAATTACTCAAGAAATAAACGTAATCAGCAAGTGCAGGATTAACAAATCCACTGGATGAACAAGTCTTGTTAATCCACTGATGAGCAAGAAAGGAAATGTCATCAAATACACCATTTGGCTTTGTGGTAAATATTTATATGGCCAGAGTTATGTTAACACTTTAGGAGTTTGGAAGTTTCAATTATAGGAACAAAGTTATAATCAACCTTTACATTATAACATAGAGATGACAGGAGTCTTCAAATGGAAGTGAAGGAGGGAGTTTTTTTACTTTCACCTGATAAAGTATCTTAGAGTTGTCTGAAAAAGAAATAATAGCAAATATGGTGCATAAAGGTACAAAGCAAGCTAGGGTAAGAATTAACACTAGTGACATAGCTATAGCATGAGAAAGGAAGATTTGGGGTACTATAAGTGGCAAAACCCCATTTTATGACAGTTAGTTTATAAACAATGCCTGTAATTATATAAGAAATGGAAACAAGCATGTTGCTTAATGACATGAATTAAACACCTTTTAACATGGAAAAGTGAGACTGGTGGGTTTGAAAGTGGATCCTTGCCACTCTTTATAAACACTCTTGTTAGATCTCATTTTTAATAATCATGTACATGCCTACTTTTATAAATTTTTGTAATTATACAGAAAGTTTTAAAAATAAAAACATATTAGAATTTTAAGTGGTAATTATTTTATAGTATATTTAGATCTGATGGAATAAACTTTTGATCTTATGTTTCCAAAGAATTGTATTGGCATCCTTGCTTTTCAAAAATCTATTTGTCAGTGACTTCTAAATATATTAAGTCATATTTTGCGTACAATATATTACTACAACTATTAGAAAGTATGCCATTTTATCATTTTTTGACTTTGCCAACTTACGCATTACTTGTAACATCTAGTTTATTTCACTGTCTGACTACCACTACTAAGTGTCCTTTTCAAAGAATAGTTTGTTATTTTTATTCACATCACATGGAAGTGGTATTTTCATACATTCTTGCAAGTCTTGTTAGGTGTGGGGAAACAGACAAAAAGAAAAAGCTCCTATTTTTAATGTGTTGTATTCTAACAGAGATTACTACCTAATTTCCAAATTCACTGCCCATTATTCAGTACCTGTTTTCTTAGGATAGATTTCTTTTGACCATAACCCCTGTGAAACTTAATCCTTCTTTGGATTTTCTAATCATGTTTTTCTGGTTCTGCTCTCACACCTTGGCAGGTATTAACAATACCCTTAACTTAATCAACCTTCTGGCTCAGCTACTTTTAAAACATAAGTTCCGCTTTTTAGCCTTTTCTCCTCATTTGGCACATCCTCCCTTAGTGACTTCTCAGTCACCGATGCTGTATATATTTTCTTCTCTGAGTGCCTGACCTACATAGAGGCATTAGGATGTGCTATGGGCATCTGAAACTTAACTTGCTGAAAACTAAACTTACTTTGTTTCCGCCATGCTCACTCAAGTATGCTTCCTTATGTCCTGAGATATCACAGTACTTGGCATATAGCAACGATTATGACATTTTTGTGCATGAAGGACCTCTCAAAACACACACTGCTGTGTCTCAAATGTAGAGTTTCTGATTCAGTAGGTCTGGAGTGGAGACTGTGAATGTGTGTTTCTGAAGAATTCCCATGTGCTATTGGTGGTTTGGCAACCACACCTTCAGAACTACTGGCATACAATAATCATTTAATGTTTGCTAGATCAATAATTACTATGAGTCAATGAATGCTTAAAATAGTAATATAGCTTAAAATTCAAACTTAATATGAATAAATGATAAGAAATTGTCATATAACTTTAAATTTTTAGTTTGAAAGGAAAAGGAAGATCATTTAGTCAAATACTCTCTTATTGTTGATTAATAAATGAGGTCTGGAAGGGTTAAATGACTTGTGTGAGGAAAAACAAATAGATTAGATCAACCCTGAGTTTCATAAAAAATAAAATAACTATATATATAACATTTGTACTTAGCTACAAAAGGATTAATTTTCCAAATTCAGAGATAGAGATAGAGAAGATTATGTTTTCCCTAGATTAGTAGGCCTTTGTATACAGGCACGAAATTCCCAAAAATGAATAAAATGCTACTAAGTTTCAGTGCTGTTCCTTGTATTTCTGAGATGCATGGAAAAGAAAGTAGAAGTGAAGATTTCAGTGTGTCAGCTAAGGTTTCAGATTCTCACCACTCCAAGCAGTGTTCGAGCAAGCAAGTTACTTCAGAGAGATGTACATAGGCCTTCAGGCTTTAAATAGTTTGATGGACAGTCTGGTTATCAAAGAAAGTCTCATGACAGAGTGATATTTCATTTGAGGGTACTAGTGTTCAAAAGAGAATGTTCAAACAATATTTTTTTTTTTTTTGCAAAATGAAAGTATGTAGGAAGAAATGAAGAAATGCAATACAATGGGTTGCTGTTTCTCATTAGATAGGTCTATTATCAATTACCAAGTACAATTACAATAATTATGGGCGAAGCTCAGGAGACCTAGATCTAGTCAGAGCTGTGTTATCAAGAAAATATTTCAGAAAATCTTTTCCATGTAAAATATATCAAATGTGTGTTACATGAGGAAATAATATTATTTTGACATCTTTATTCAGTTGTGTTACCAGCTATTAAAATTTGTACTCAATACTGTCATCTATACAATGAAACAAAATTTTTAAACCTAATTAATTTTTTTCAATGTGTGGTCTTATGACCCCCTGCTTTTGAAACACCTAGGGATTGTTTCTCAAACTTTAAGGTGTATATCTATGCACGTGAGTCATCTGGAGAGGTTTTTAAGATGCAAATCCTTATTCCATTGGTCTTGGATGAGGCTTGAAATTATTCTCTTCTAATAGGCACCCAGGTAATATCCATGCTTATATGGTCCTGTTTGACTATCAAGGATGCAGGGATGCTACTTACAAACAAATTCTCTCTCTCTCTGTCTCTCTCTCTCTCTCTCTGTGGGTGTGTGTGTGTGTACACGTGCATGTGTGTATAAATATAAATAGGCAGATATGTCAAAAAAGCAACGCCCTCCCCAGATCTTAAAAAAAAATCACAGTTGAGGCCTACTTGTTTAAATGAACTTCAGTGTATAAGCTAACTTTCAGCTATACAGTAATTTGGATCTAGTCTCACCATGATATTCTCCTAAATCCTAAATTGGAAGCCTGCTACAGTCTCTTAGTTCTCAGTAATTTACAGGGCATCTGTGTTGCTGAAGTATGTATGATCTGCAAATACCTGCCAAGCTCCCTACCTGTCAATTCCAAATTTAATTAGATTCTGATCTTTTGCTAAAAAGCCTAAGATAAAACCTATTATACTCTCCATAGTTATAAATTTTTCTTAAAACCAAGAGCCAATCAATTTCATACTTCTTTCAGAACTCAATTTAAAAAATGGTATAACATTTTGTTTTTGCCCCATCACTGGCTTTTTTTTTGTAGTTACTCCCTTAAATTCACTCTTAACTCCCTTCCACAGTATCTTAGTTCTTTACAGGAAATGTTCACCTAAATAAAATGCCTTATACATTATGTAACACGAAATAGGCTCATTCGACCCGGGTTCCTTCATCTTAAAGGGTTTCTTTTTTTTTTTTAACTGAGTATTCAAATGTTATTAAATATAGCAAACAAAATAATATGATTTCTCATACAGCCTAACAATGTTTTTTTAATTTTATTTTTCTTTCCTTACAGTATAAGCAAGTGGAACAATACATGTCATTCCATAAGTTGCCAGCTGATATGCGTCAGAAGATACATGATTACTATGAACACAGATACCAAGGCAAAATCTTTGATGAGGAAAATATTCTCAATGAACTTAATGATCCTCTGAGAGAGGTAAGATTTATTGTCCTCAGTATTCATAATACATGATCATTGTTTATTTTCTCTCTTCATGGAGAATCTTCTAGTCTATGTTACTCTAAAGAAAAACCTAAACTTAATATTAAGATATTTTATCCTTATCTTCTTTAGCTTCTCACATATATGAGCTTTTTTTTTTTTTTTTTTTTTTTTTGTTTTGTGTTTTTTTTTTTTTTTGAGATGGAGTCTTGCTCTGTCACCCAGGCTGGAGGTGCAATGCTTGGATCTCGGCTCACTGCCAAGCTCCGCCTCCCGGAGTTCCACGCCATTCTCCCTGCCTCAGCCTCGAGTAGCTGGGACTACAGGCACCGCCACCCTGCGCCCGGCTAGTTTTTGTATTTTTAGTAGAGGCGGGGTTTCACCGTGTTAGCCAGGATGGTCTCGATCTCCTGACCTCGTGATCCGCCCGTCTCGGCCTCCCAAAGTGCTGGGATTACAGGCTTGAGCCACCAGTCGCCCGGCCTATATATATGAGCTCTTAATTGTGGAAAAAAGTATTGGAAAATTGCTCTTCTATTTGTGATTCTCAGACTGTTCTCTTTTCTGTATTTCTGGCTCTTTAAAATTCCTTCTTGTGGCCTCATTGCCATATCATCCCCATTTTTCTCTCCCTTTCTTATCAAACTGATTCTTCTTTTTGATTCCTATTCTTCCTCCAATCTTCACTTTCCTGGATCATCTCATGGACCCTGATAACAGAATGACTTGCCGTGAGCAGTTCATTTCCTATTATCTCATTAAAACACTTTGCAACATTAATAACCACCTCTTTGCTTTGCATCATCTTTCTATTCCTCCCTAGAAATCTTCCTTCTTCCCACTAGAATATTCAGATCACTCCTGGAACAAAATAACTTGTTCTTGATTATTCATAGTTTTTACACTGCTTTTCCCTCTCCTTTCTTTTACTGCCAATCTTCTCAAAAGGTTTCTGTGTACTCACTGAATCGTGATTTGGTCTTAGCTTCTTTACCAAAGTTGTTCATTTGAAAGTTGTCAATGACCTGTCATGTTGAACTGTAGCTTCTACAATCCCTGCCTATCATGGGAGGGACCCAATGGGAGGTAATTGAATCATGGGGATGATTACCCCCAGGCCTTGTTCTTGGTAGTGAGTGAATTCTCATGAGATCTGATGATTTTATAAGGGGCTTTTATCCCTTTTGGTCGACACCTCTTCTTTCTGCCACCAAGCAAAGAAGGACATGTTTGCTTCCCCTTCTGCCATGATTGTAAGTTTCCTGAGGCCTCCCTGGCTATCCTGAACTGTGAGTCAAATAAACCTCCTTCCTTTATAAATTACCCATTTTTGGGTATGTCTTTATTAGCAGCATGAGAACAGACTGTTTCAGTAAACTGGTACAGAGTAGTTGGGCACTGCTTTAAAGATACCTGAAATTGTGGAAGCAACTTTGGAACTGGGTAACAGGCAGAGGTTGAAACAATTTGGAGGGCTCAGAAGAGAGTAAAATGTGGGAAAGTTTGAAACTTCCTAGAGGCTTGTTGAATGGCTTTGACCACAATGCTGATAGTGCTATGGACAATAAAGTCCAGGCTGAGGTGGTCTCAGATGGAGATGAGGATCTTGTTAGGAACTGGAGCAAAGGTGACTGTTATTATGCTTTAGCAAAGAGACCGGTGGCATTTTGCCACTGCCATAGAGATCTGTGGAACTTTGAAGTTGAGAGAAATAATTCAGGGTATCTAGTGGAAAAAAAATTCTAAGCAGCAAAGTGTTCAAAAGTTAACAGAGCATAAAACTTTGAAATATTTGCAGCATGACCATGTAGTAGAAAAGAAAAAGCCCACATTCTGGGGAGAAATTCAAGCCTTCTGCAGCAATTTACATCAGTGACAAGGCAGTGGATGTTAATCACAAAGATAATGGAGAAAATATCTCCAGGGCATGTCAGAGACCTTCCCATCAGTCCCTCCCATCACAGGCCTGGAGGTCTAGGAGGAAAAAATAGTTTCATGAGCTGGGCCCATAGGCTGCCTGCTGTGTGCAGCCTAGGGATTTGGTGCCCTGCATCCCAGCTTCTCCAGCCATAGATAAAAGGGGCCAAGGTACAGCTCAGGTTGTGGTTTCAGAGGCTTCAGAGGCCCCAACCCTTAGGATCTTCCACATGATGTTGAGCCTGCGGTGGCACAGAAGTCAAGAATTGAGGTTTTGGAACCTCCACCTAGATTTCAGAGGATGTATGGAAATGCCTGGATGTCCAGGAATAAGTTCGCTGCAGGGACAGGGCCCTCATGGAAAACCTCTCCTAGGGCAGTGCAGAAGGGAAATGTGAGGTCAAAACCCCAACAGGGAATCCCCATTGGGGCACTGCCTAGTGGAGCTGTGAGAAGAGGGCCATCATCGTCCAGACCCCAGAATGGTAGATCCACCAACATCTTGCACCCTGAAACTGGAAAAACTGTAGATACTCAATGAATGCCAACCTGTGAAAGCAGCTGGGAGATGGGCTATACCCTGCAAAGCCACAGGACAGAGCTGCCCAAGGCCATGCGAACCCACCTCTTGCATCAGCATGCCCTGGATGTGAGACGTGGAGTCAAAGGAGGTCATTTTGGAGCTTTAAGATTTGACTGCCCTGCTTGATTTTGGACTTGCATGGGGCCTGTAGCCTCTTCATTTTGGCCAATTTCTCCCATTTGGAATGGCTGTATTTACCTGATACCTATACCCTCATAATAGTAAATAACTTTCTTTTGAGTTTGCAGGCTCATAGGCAGAAGAGACTTGCCTTGACTCAGATGAGACTTTGGACTGTTGAATTTTGAGTTAATGCTGAAATGAGTTAAGACTTTGGGGGACTACTGGGAAGGAATGATTGGTTTGGAAATGTGAGGACATGAGATTTGGGAGGGGGCAGGGGTGGAATGATATGGTTTGGCTCTGTTCCCACCCAAATCTCATCTTGAATTGTAGCTCCCATAATCCCTACATGTCATGGGAGGTACCTGATAGGAGGTAATTGAATCATGGGGCAGTTACTCCCATGCTGCTGTTCTTGTGATAGTGAGTGAGTTCTCACAAGATCTGATGGTAATATAAGGGCCTTCGTCCCCTTTTGCTCATCACTTCTCCTTGCTGCCATCTTGTGAAGAAATACATGTTTGCTTCCCCTTTTACCATAAGTGTAAGTTTCCTGTGGCCTCCCCCACCAGGCTGAACTGTGAGTCAAATAAAGCTCTTTTGTTTATAAATTACCTGGTCTCAGGTATGTCTTTATTAACAACAGCATGAGAATTAGCAATTCTTCTGAGCTGCTGGGACCACTTTTTATGCTGCTAACAAAACACAGATTCTGAATCTCTCCTTCTCTCTCTTTCTCTCTCTCTCTCTCTATATATATATACACACGCACATACATATATGTATATATCTTTTTTTTTTACTTAATACTGCAACATTTCTGAGCCATTGGATTTTCATTCTGTATCTTTGAATTTATTATTTTTTATTTATATTACCTCACATTTCAATTCTATAAATTGTAGCTCTAAGTTCCTGCTTTAAACTTCATTTTCTTAAAAGCTAAATGATATCCCCTGCAACCACACATGTAGTAGGTTATGTAATGAAGTCATTTTTCTTCCATCATTAAGCCATTTTATCTCTAAAAGTCTCTCTGTACATTCTTTAGTTATTCTCACAAGTTATTTGGAATGTAAAACTTTAGTCCCATTTTGCAGGTTTTCTTTCTGTGCTCTGTACATCCAATCATCAAATGCTGTCAATTACCTTTAGTAATACATCTCACACTCATGCCTTTGCTTCCTTTCCCACTGCCATTGTCCTAAACTAAAGCATCTCACATAGACTATTTTCACTGTTCCCTTAGTTTGACTTCCAGCATTTGGTCTGATTTCTCTGACTACCATTTAAAATACCACTGTCAAATTAATATTTTATTTACATAAGTTAGTCATTTCTCTGCTCAGAAACTTTCAAACTTTACATTATAAATTGAATCAAGTATAGACTCCCTAAGCTCATCTTCCAGTCTTTCTATACTCTGACTCCAGCTAAATCTCCAGCTTTCCTTTCCCCCACTGCCATGTCTGTTGCAAAGTGGCCTACAAAAAAATTGTGCAACTTGTTGTTTTGAAAAAATAAGTTATAATTTCTTACCTTTAATACATGTGTTCCAGAAATGTCTCTCCTCTCTTGGAAAAAAATTGAATTCAAACAATAATTATCTATTTCTATCTATCTTATTTGATTAGCTGTGAGACTGGATCTTATATCTCCTTTCTCTGGCCCTCAGTGTGCTTCGTCCATAATATAAGAGTGCTACTTATCCATTCTACCCATGTTGTTACTATTTTTTTCATATTTGTTTTCTCCACTCTTGTCTTGAAAGTCTCCTATGTGCAAGGAATATTTTGTCTATATTTTCAAATTTTGTTAAAATTCCTAGTATATTTACTATAAGTTAAATAACAAATATTTGTATTCCAACAATATCTTCACCAATTATCAACTTACCTAAATTTCTGTACCCACTAAAAGTTTTTCATATTTTTTGAATAGCCATAAGATACCAGTTAAGAGTTTTAAAAATATGAGGCTAAATATCTACTATTGGTTAGTTTATTTTCCCTACAAATGTCTCAATCAAATTAGAATGTATAAATCTTTTTGCTTTGGGAAATATAATTGAATTTTTTATATTTTGTTAAAAGAAATAAATAAGCCAGGAGCAGTGGCTCATACCTGCCTATAATCCCAGCATTTTGAGAGGCCAGGGTGGGTGAATCACCTGTGATCAAGAGTTCGAGACCAGTTTGGTCAACATGGCAAACTCCATCTCTACTAAAAAATACAAAAAGAAAAAATAGCCAGGTGTGGTGGCATGCACCTGTAACCCCAGCTAGTTGGGAAGCTAAGGCACGAGAATTGCTTGAACCTGGGAGTCAGAGGTTGCAGTGAGGTGAGATCCACTGCACTCCAGCCTGAGTGACAGAACAAGACTCCATCTCAAAAAAAAAAAAAAAAAAGGAAAGAAATAATATATGAGATTTCAAAAAGATTGTAGAAAATGGAATTAAAAGATAAATGTAAAAATATTCACTTTATTTCTCCACATAAGCTCCATAAGCTCTATCAAGTTCAAGACCCTTTTGTAAGCAATGATACGAGCCGTGTTGTGCATCCCTAAAGAATTGAGGGTCCTGGGAATTTAACCATGTCAACGCAGTCTGGTTCACATTATTAACTGAAGAAAAATGGGTGCCCTTTACAGATTTTTTTAATGTTAGGAAGCAAAAATAAGTCAAGCAGAGACAAATTGAGATGATAAGGTAGATGCCTAATGATCTCCCATCAAAACTCTCACAAAATTGCCCTCGTTTGATGAGCAGAGTAAGTGGGAGCGTGGTAGTGGTGGAAGACTCTGGCGAAGCTTCCCTGGTTGTTTCTCTGCTAAAGCTTTAGCTAACTCTCTGAAAATACTCTCATAGTAAGCAGCTGTTATTGTTCCTTGGCCCCTCCAGAAAGTCAACAAGCAAAATGTCTTGAGCATCCCACAATACTGTTACCATAACTTTTCCTTTTTTTTTTTTTTTTTTTTGAGACAGGTTCTCACTGTCATCCAGGCTGCAATGCAGTGGTGCAACTATAGCTCACTGCAGCCTTTACCTCCCAGGCTCAAGTGATCCTCCCAGTTCAACCTCCTAAGTAGCAGAGACTACAAGCATGAGCCACTTTTGCTCTTGACCAGTCTGCTTTTGCTTTCACTGGACCACTTCCATCTCTTGGCAGCCATTATTTTATCATGTTTTGTCTTCAAGATCATACTTGCAAAGCCATGTTTTATCTCCAGTTAAAATTCTTTGAAGAAATGCTTCAGGATCTTTATCACATTTGTTGAAAATTTCCATTGAAAACTCCGCTCTTATCTGCAGCTGATCTGGCTGCAATAGTTTTGGTACTAACGGAGTGGAAAGTTTGCTTTCGTTTAATTACTAAGTCAGAATTGTGAAAGCTGAGCAAACTGAGATGTCTACGATGTTGATTATTGTTTCTGCTATTAATCATTGGTCTTCTTCAAATAAGGCAAAAACAGGATGAATTTTTTTCCTTGAAAATTGATGCAGATGATCTGCTGTTGTGGGCTTCATCTTCAACATTGTCTCAACCCTTGTTAAAATGAGTGATCCATCTGTGAACTGCTGATTCATTTAGGGCATTGTTTCCATAAAATTTCTGTAAAAGATTCTTTACAAAACAGTATCAGGAATAAAGATCAAATCAAAAGACAGGAAGATAAGGTAGAATGAAGGATATATTCCAAGAAGTCAAGGAAATGTTTTCTAGTTAAAATCTCATTGAGGGAATGCAAAAAGGATTTTTTACTAAAACTCTATGGAAACAACGCCCCAAATGAATTAGCAGTTTATAGATGGATAGCTCATTCTTCCATCCAAGCTTCAGTATAAATTGGATGTTTACACCTATTTCAATTTTATAATTCGTATCTCTCTGAGAGAGGTTGTTTTAAAACTGATGTCTTATTTTGTCTTATTTTTCTTAGTGCCTCAAACTAGATCCTATTCAGATGTATTGTAAGAAGTTTCTACAAATTTATTTTGATCAAGAAAATGAGAAATCCATGTATAGCTTTTTCATGATATGCACCTTCCATGAGCTTTTTGAAGACCCTAGTATCAGTTGTTGGGGGAAAAAAAATAAAAATAACTCTATCAACATGCTTTGCTTTTTAAATCTAAATCTTCTTGACAAACAAAGCAGAATTTCAGGACACTGGAACCAGACTGGATTCTCAGGGGCCTGGAGAGGTTCAAAGTAGAATGAGACAGATCATAGCAAGTAGAAAAAGGTAATCCAGCAGACGGTATCAGGAATAAATATCAAATCAAAAGACAGAAAGACAAGACAGATTGAAGGATATATTCTAAGAAGGCAGGGAGAAGTTAGGATTCCATAATAAAATCTCACTGAAGGACTGCAGAAAGTCAACAGCACAACTGAGTATAAAAATGAACCCTAGTAATGTGTACTCTTAAATGGGAGGTATTCTTCTATGCAGAAAATTATCAACGTAATATATAATGAAGATAACCAGAACATTTTCTGTGTCTTGTGTGTTTTATTAACTATTCTTCCAAGCCAGGCACATTGGCTCATGCGTGTAATCCCAGTATTTTGGGAGGCTGATGCAGGTGGATTGCCTGAGGTCAGGAGTTCAAGACCAGCCTGGCCAACATAGTGAAACCCAGTCTCTACTAAAAATACAAAAAAAAAAAAAAAATAGCTGGGAGTGGTGGTGGGCACCTGTAATCCCAGCTACTAGGGAGGCTGAGGCAGGAGAATCACTTG
The DNA here is from genome assembly GCF_008728515.1 of Papio anubis. Lineage (NCBI taxonomy): Eukaryota > Metazoa > Chordata > Mammalia > Primates > Cercopithecidae > Papio > Papio anubis. The sequence goes on along the minus strand of NC_044980.1, from coordinate 44,321,832 downwards.
AACCTGGGAGGCGCAGGTTGCAGTGAGCAGAGATCACTGCATTGCACTCCAGCCTGGGCAACAACAGCAAAACTCTGTCTCAAGAAATAAATAAATACATACATGAATTAAATACTATGCTTCCTCTTGCCACACCATAATTTACACTTATCTTCACTGGAAAAAAATGTCCACTTTTCACTTTTATGTGCATCCTCCAACAAACCTTTTATTTCCTCAATTCCTACGACCATTCAATTGCTAAATTGTAACTAATATTTTTTCTTTATATATTCAAATGCCATATTCAGGTTCTCAACATTACCTCAACATCTGTCACAACTTTTCTCCCTGGCTTGAATGTCAATTAGCTAAAATGCATTCCATTACAGAGCTACCATATTGATTGATCTAAAACCCAAATTTGACAATGTAATTTTCTTCTTAGAACCTGCTCATGACCTCTTATTCCCTGCAGGGTAAACACCCAAACTTCATATGACACAGAGGCTCTTCATGGCCTGCCTTAATCTTCCTTTCTTCACACTAATGCTTCATCTATAGAGTATTATTGACAATTTCCTGGAAAATAAATGCTATTGATGGCCTTTTTGCCTTTCTTCTTGCTGCCCTATCTTCAATCCTTTCTACTCAGCTTACCTTCTACTTTCCTGTAAGCATTTTTACCATTTATAAATTACCTTTCCTCATTCATAAATTTTCTGTGACTATTCTGTCTCTATCACAGCATTTATCATTTGTTAGTTTATCATCTCTTTAAAGACTATGAGCTTTTTGAGGATAGGAACTGTGCTTAATATCCTTGTATCTCTAGTAACCAGCATGCAGTAGGAAGTCATGAAATATTTACTGAGTTAAAGGTCTTCTTTAACAGAGTTATGAATGAAAATCATACTAGGAATCATGACTGCTTAATAAAATGAGAGATCCTAGAAGTGGAAGCATGAAATGCTCAGTCAGTTAACACCTTGTAAAGGTGAAAGCAATGTTTCTCCATGTGCTTCCCTACTCTTCAGCTTTTGCTTTTCTAATATCAGAATCACACAAAGGTCTAAGTTTAATGCTATACATAAGTTAACAGTTTATTTGAAGGGAAAAAGCATGAGTAGAATAAGAAAGTAAAGAAGCATATGGCAGAGAGATAACAAAAGTTATTACTAAAATAACACTGAGTCTAAAAACCCAGAACTGATATTTGAAGAAAAGTTTAGCAAGAACGATGGGAAATATAACATCAAATTGGAGTATTATGTACCTACGACATTCGAGTCACAGTGATAGATTTAAAAAATGTCTGAAAAGTAGTAAAACACATCAATTCACCTTTCAAAAGCTGTGTTTCACTTGGGAGAGGAGGAATCAACTTAGGCAAAGATGTGTTTGGGTCACTGTTGTGTTGTTAGTGTCTAGAAAGTGCCTGGCACATAGAAAACATTGAATGACAAATAAATGCTGAATGAGTGAACTAGGATATCCAGAAGGGCAAAGTTCGATTATTCGATATGTATTTTGTGACAAAAGATAAAAATATAAGAATGTGTATGCACACATCTAATATACATGATTAGAATTGCTCATCATAAATTCAACTTTATGTCAACAATCATGTTATCTTATAGTATGACTTTTAACCTAAAATACTTCATTAAATAAGAAAGCTTATGAAAGTATTGCATAATTTGAGACATTAATATATAGTTAAGAGCAGTGATTTAATACAAGTCTGGGAATTCGGAAACTTATAAAAATGAAGAATAGGTCATACCTTCAGTGTCTCACAAACTTATACAAATGACTTTTGCCTAAAAATAGAGAAAGAATGTAAAATGCAGTGGTAAAGAAAGTTAAAATTAGTCTATATTCATAATCAGTTAAGTCTATACTATGTTTTATCCATTTTATACCTCAGACTTTCCTTTCAATGTGTTTGAATACTATGAAGCCTGAAGATGTAAAATGGCAGTAAGAACTTCATTTGTGAGAACTCTGAAAGCTCTTACAAAAATCTCATACCATGCATATAATATTAATTCAGTTAGCTGATATTTCAAAAACACTACTTTATTGAAAGCATTCTCCTATTTTCACTTTCGTGGCAAAAATTAGGTGATTTATCTTTTTGTGTGTGTTAGAGACAAATTGTTGAAACACCTTTAACAGATAACTAGCCCATTCTTATTGTTCAAGTCTCAATACAAATGTTATCTACTGCAGAGGCCGTCCCTGAGAAACTCATCCAGATTAGTTCCCTCTTAGTCATTCTCCATCAATCACATCAGTGTTTCTGTTGTATGCATATTATTATATTGTCTTATTTGCCCTTAATATTTATTTGTTCATTCCGTGTTCTGCTATATGAACTCAGGATCTGAAAAAACAAGGACTATCTTTCTTGACTTCCTCTATGACTCCAACTCTCAGATAGTACATATTTTATAATTACTTGGTGGAAAAAATAAATACATGCACATTAAATAAGGATTACCTACTTGGCAAATCATCTCAAAGAATGACTGAGTGTTAAAGCTTAGAGACAGGATTTTGCCAAGAGAACAGTAGTGCTTGTGTTTATATGGATAACAAAAGTGATGCTCAAAACAAAGTGTTCTGTCCACAGAACTTTCTTAGGATCACTGTTGGTTACACTGTGGTCCATGTATTTTTAATGTATTACAAAAGGATACTGGCATCTTTAGATTCCTCTGTGATTATGTTTGGTATATGCACTGTATGCCATAACATCCTTTTTTTTTTTTTTTTTTAGACAGAGTCTCGCTCTGTCGCCGAGGCTGGAGTGCAGTGGCCAGATCTCAGCTCACTGCGTTCTCCTGCCTCAGCCTCCCGAGTAGCTGGAACTACAGGCGCCCGCCACCTCTCCCGGCTAGTTTTTTTTTTTTTTTTTTTTTTTAATAGAGACGGGGTTTCACCGTGTTAGCCAGGATGGTCTCGATCTCCTGACCTCGTGATCCGCCCGTCTTGGCCTCCCAAAGTGCTGGGATTACAGGCCATGCTATTTTTTTACGTGAAAAATAGTTTCTTTTTAACTTTAAGAAGAAAAATACTTGAACTTTAAAAAGAAAAATATTCTCTTTTAACTTTCTCCATGTTTATGCATTAGTCGTTCAATGCAGAGCTAACTTGGAGGGTGGGGTAAAGATGGTGGGGTGAAGAGGAGGGTACCATTATAGAGAGTATACAAATGTTCCGTCTAATCAATCACTGTTACCCAGTCACATCCATGGAATAGATAGAAAATATTTTGGTTTTTCTTTTATATTGCTACTAAGGTGAGTGTTTATGCCCTCTGCCCCCAGTTCTTATGTTGAAATCCTAATCCCCAAGGTGATCATATTAGGAGGATAAGAGGCAGGGACCTTTGGGAGGTAATTAGGCCATGAGGATGGAGGCCTCATGAATGGGATCAGTGCTTTTATAAAAGAAGTCCCAGAGTGATCTCTGATCCCTTCTGCCATATGAGGAGGACACAGCAAAAAGCTCACTGTCTATGAACCAGCAAGTGGCCCCTCACTAGACAAAGTCTGCCAGCACCTTGATCTTAGATTTCCCAACCTCCAAACCAGAACTGTGAGAAATAACTTTTTTTTATGTATAAGCCACCGAGTCTGTGATACTTTTGTGTAGCAGCCCAAATTAACTAAGACCATTGCTACACCAGTTCTACCTAGATTATTGTCAATGACTCATCAAACAATTGTTCAAGTTCCCCTGTCCAAACCTAAATATTGAGATACTTCAAGGTATAGAAGATTCAAGGTATAGAAGATTCACGGTGGCAGATAACGGTTGTGTTTTGTTCATCCTCGAGCTAGGCTGTATGTCCTGCACGCTGAGCTCCACTGGAATTGTCAGCCTTCTGGGAAGTGATTGTAAAGTCATCTTAAAAAAGTATCATCAGTCCACTGTGCACTAAAATACTTGGGTCAGATAGTAAAGGAACATTACCATTTTTCTGAGGAAAATTCTTAAGATGCTACCCCAAAACATAGCATTTTAAATTAAAACTATTATTGTGTGGTGTATTCATTATCTCTAATCCGTACTCTCTAGTTGCGTTCTGGCTGTGTCTAGTCAAATGTATGAGTCTGCAAAATTGGCTTCAGTAATCCCTAGTATCCTCCCCTCCCTCCCAGTTGCTGCCTGACCTGGCTTTCCCTGGAGATCCCTCCTCCTTGATTCTCCTCCCATCCACTTAATATGCTCTTATGTGCCCCTGGCTGCTGAGAAATATCCAAAGCTTCATTGTTTTGGACAGTTTAAATCCTTTTTTGTGACTTTCTGTACCACCATTAATAAGTATACACGGTTTTTTCAGCTATATAACGCATAGTGGATGAGAACCTACTACTGAGGGACTGTTTCACATTATGATTACCAGATGGCCCTCCTTCCACAAGCCACATTTAAATCCAGCTCCACTACTAACTAGATGTTCAACTCTGAGCTATTTTCTTAACTTGTATGTACTTCATTTTCCTCATCTTGAAATGTAAATAATGATCATAACTGCTTCACAGAGTTGTGAAGATTAATTGAGCAAAACATATAAAAATGCAGAAAAGTGTCTGGCACATAGTAAGTACACAGTAGAATTTAACTCTTAATGTTACTATAACACAGTGAAAAATAGGATAGAGCTCTTACAGCTCTTACATTTTAAGGAGAGACAAACATTTAAATAACCAATTGTATGTAATTATTTGCAAGTGCTGAAAGTGTAATTCAAAGGGTGTCAGGCCAGTACTCAGGAGGGACTCCAAGCCCAACAATATCATATGTCCCATTTCTTTTGGAATGTATTCAAACAATCTGCTAATAAGCTTTCCCTTCATTTTAATAGCCAGTTTTCTGGAGACATTGCCTTAGCATCAAAATTTGATATTGAAATGTTAGAATCATAAGACTCATGTATACTTCTGTAAATGCTGGCAGTATATTTAAAAATAAAAACTAATTAGATTCAGTGAACTATACCCTTCTGTTTATGAGTGCCTGTTGGAATATGTACAAAGTAAGAATGTCTATTTTTAACATGATCAGACTTATACTGATTCGATTAGAGCAAAATGGCAAACTTAACTGTCAAGAAAGAGGTTAATGCCCTTCTGAGCCTGTCTCCAAAGTTCAGAACTGATCTATTTTTAAACAATGGATTGTGAAGAGCCATGGGCTTAAAATAGGTACAGATCATGTGTCCCAGTAGAATATAGAATGTCAGTATATTTCATTTTTACAGAGCATGAATTAGGCTGAGAGCATAATCCCGTCCTTTTGACCTTTAATTTGTCGAATAAAGAGTTATGCAAGAGAACATAATTTGCGTGTATATTTATTTAGTGTAATTCTGAATCATCTTTTCTAAAGTACACACTTGTTGATTTTTTAAATGCCTTCTAAAAATGTGTTTAGTTAAAATTAATGAAAATGTCCAGAATCATATTTTAAAGCTATACCAGCATCTTATAAATTTTAAGATATTCATGTAACAGGCATAAGTAACAAAAGATTAGCAAAATTATGTAAATGACCTGATTTGGCCACAGTGCTAAAGATATTGTGTGTCACTCTTTTGGCCTAGAGCTTTGTCCATGCACCTCTACATTCTATAAAACAGACAGACAAATATTATTGATTGCTTAATGTGTGTTAGACATTGCTCCAGGCTTCACAGGGAAAGTAAATTGTAAGATGTGATTTTTTAGTCTCAAAGGAAGTACTTACTATATTCTTGGAGAAACGAGACATGAACACATGGGAAAAAAGTATAAGAAAAAAGTAAAATGAGGATACTAGAAATGTAGGAAGTCACATGTAGTTAATTAGCAGAGAAAAGAAGACTGTAACTACTAACGTTGAGAAAAAAAATGTGTTCACTATGGCCTGGAATAGATTGAAAAGGCCTCAGTGGAAAGAGTTTGCACTAAATCTGGAAGGACATGTGGAATTTCAGTAGATAAAGAGGATACAAGATGTAAAGAACGCGGGGAAAACAGACAGAAAACATGCTTATATTTCCAAAACTAGTTGCTTTTTCAGCCTCTCATTTGGTTCAAAGAAAAAGGAAAATAAACTAGAGAATAAATAACATTTTATTCTACAATGACTTAAGTTATAGTTTTCTATATGTGCAAATACAACTAAAATATAAGCTTGTTTTATTGTTATAATAAACCATGCCTTATTTCTACAGTTATAATAACCATGATTATTTTAAGTGATCGTGGAGAAAAGAGGTAAGTAATAGAACTCAAACTAAAATTATGAAGATAATTGGAAACCAAACTCAAGAAGCCCTGATTATTGCTAACAAGTCAATACAGTCAATGACATCATGCATTAATGTAATTAAGATAGATACCATCTTGCCCCACTTAAAATGACTTTTATTTAAAAGTCAGGCAATAACAAATGCTGGCAAGGATGTAGAGAAAAGGGAACCCTTGTACACTTTTGGTGGGAATGTAATTAGTGCAACCACTATAGAGAACAGTTTGAAGGTTCGTGTTTGACAAAGGTGTCAAGAACATATACTGGGGAATAGATAGTCTCTTCAATAAATGGTGCTGGAAAAACTGGGTATCCATATGCAGAATAATCAAACTAGACCCCTATCTCTAGCCATATACAAAAATCAAATCAAACTGTATTATAGGCTTAAATCTAGGGCATCAAACTATAAAACTACTAGAAGAAATCATTGAGGAAACTCTCTCAGACATTGGTCTGAGAAAAAATTTCTGGAGCAATACCCTACAAGCACAGGCAACCAAAGAAAAATGGACAAATGGAATCACATCAAGTTAAAAAAACTTCTGGACAGTAAAGGAAACAACAAAGTAAAGAGACAATCCACAGAATAGGAGAAAATGTTAGCAACACACCCATCTAATAAGGGATTAATAACCAGAATTTATATGGAGCTCAAATAATTCTATAGGTAAAAAGTCTAATAATCCAAATAAAAAAACAGTCAAAAGATTTGAATAGGTATTTCTCAGAAGAGGACATACAAATGGCAGACAGGCATATGAAAAGATGTTCATCATCCTTGATCATCAGAGAAATGCAAATCAAAACTACAATGAGATACCATTTCCCCAAGTTAAAGTACTTATATCCAAAAGACAAGCAATAACAAATGCTTGCAAAGATGTGGAGAAAAGGGAACCCTTGTACAGTGTTGGTGGGAATGTAAATTAGTACGACCACTATGGAAAACAGTTTGGAGCTTCCTCAAAAGGCTAAAAATCGAGCTACCATGTGATCCAGCAATCCCACTGCTGGGTATATACCCAAAAGAAAGGAAATGAGATATCAAAGAGATGTCTGCACTTCCATGTTTGTTGCAGCACTGTTCACAACAGCCAAAATTTGGAAGCAACTTAAGTGTTCATCAACACATGAATGGAAAAGGAAAATGTGATACTTATACAAAATGAATTACTATTTAGCCGTTAAAAAAAAAAATTAGATCCTGTTATTTGCAACAACGTGGATGGAACAGGAGGCTACTGCTAAGTCACATAAGCCAGACACAGGAAGACAAACCTCACATATTCTCACTTACTTGTGGAATCTAAAAATCAAAACAATTGAACTCATGAAGATAGGGAGTAGAAAAATGGTTACCAGAGGCTGGGAAGTATAGTGGGAGGGTAATGGGGAGGTAGGGATGCTTACTGGGTACAAAAATAATAGTTAGAAAAAAATGTTTTCACTTATTTCTGGCATCTGAAAAATCAAAACAATTGAACTCATGGAGATAGAGAGTAGAAGGATGGTTATCAGTGGCTGAGAAGGTTATTGGGAGAAAGTGAGGTTGGTTAATGGGTTAAAAAAAATAGAATGAATAAGACCTACTATTTAGCAGCACATAAAGGTGACTATAGTGAACAATAACTTCATTGTACATTTAAAAATAATCAAAAGAGTATAACTGGGTTGTTTGTAACATGAAGGATAAACGCTTGAGAGGATGGATACCCAACTTTCAATGATGTGATTACTACTCATACAAAAATATCTGTATTACTGTACCAGAATATCTCACATACCCCACAAATACATTCACCTGCTATGTACCCACAAAAAATTTAAGAAAAGATTAGAAAGATGCCTGTGCTAGGTAAAGCTTGCATTTTGCATCCAGGCTCTACACTGAGCTAAATAGAAATTTTAAAAAGACAATACTGTCTTCCACAGTTTAAAATCAGAACCATTAAAGAACATATGTATACTACATTTGTCTAGCTTATATAAACCAATTTTCTGTTGTTTAAAATATCCCCCCAGTTGACTTACACAGCTAGAGCTTCACATTGTTAAATTATGGAAATTATTAAGATATCTAATATCATTTGATTTTGAAGCTTACCTTGGCAGAATATAGAGTAAGATAATGTATGTCACCTGGATGCATTGCTGATGATGGTGGTGATAGTAATGACAGTGGTGGTAGTGATTTTGGTGATGATAGTGATGATATTGATTTTTAAAAATTATCTTTATGTAGAACAGTATATCACATGTTTGGCTAGTTTGGTTTTGCTGTCATTGCAATCATCAAATAAATTACTTAGTGGAATTGTGTGCAGGTGTGTTGAGATACATAGGCATATAAACAATGTAACCTTTGTGTTCAAGAGTGACAGAAAACTACAAATAATAGAAAGATCTGAGCTCTTGAGTTGAATTCAGAGTGATGATTTAATATATACATGTTGATTATGTGAAGTAAAATGTTAATAAGTCTAAAATGAAATAAACAATATTAAATAAAGCCACTGAAATATTTGGTGCCTTAAGCTTGATATTTTAAAACTACTTCCCCTGTTACAGTTATGCACAGGATTTATACACTTATAATATTTATTTATAATTGTAAATTAGGGAAAATAAGTCTATTTTATAGAGAAGTGACTAGCCTAGTGTCTGTTCCCTAGGAAGCTGTGTTTATGTATTAAATGATGCTTTACAATAAGTAAAACACTTAACAATCCAGTGTGAAATAAGTGCTCAATAATATTATTTTTACAATGATTACTGCCCTAAGAACTCTTAATACTGATATTAATATATTTAAATGTTGTCATCTCCTAAGGTGATCAGTCTTGTGAGTTTATTTAGTTAAGTTTTATTTGTCCTATAAAAATAAGGTTTAATGTTCCAACAAACTATTGATATATCTGCAATTTCCTTCCTTATATTTGACCAAGCTCAATTTCTTAAAGCACAACAATGTAAAATCCAGTATTTAATAACTCCTCAAAAATGTATGTATGCCAAATGCAGCATGGCCTCATGTTTTGCATCTTGGAACATACAAAAGCACAAGTGGAAAACTAATCAAATTCAAAGTCTGAAGTTTCATAGTAATTCAGCAAAGTTGATTTCTTCGTGTGACAAATGTCTCACAGTAATATAAGAATTAAACCTTTGAGAAAATTGTGTAAGGGGAACATGGACACACTATATTGTTGTGCATTTTTTTCATAAACCTAAAATTTTTCCAAAGTAAAATCTCTAGTTGATAATCTATATATGTAATTTGAAAGAAGATGGTCTTTGCTCTCCTATCTGGAATCTCCTTGACTGCCCCAACTTATTCTGTAAAATTAAGATATAATACCAGTCTCTCATAGTTGTAAGGTTAAATAAGATGATTTGTGTATAAGAACCTTCAAAGCCATAAGTCACATTACCTATTTGTTATTATTTCAATCACAATTCTTCTGGACGACAGGTATCTCTGAATTTTAGAATCTAGTGGAAAGATGAAAATTTAAAGTTTTCCCTAAGGTTCTACAGTGGGACATAAATAGTGTTAATTAACCAAAAAAACTCCAAAATATCTATTCCCCTTATCTATAAATATATATGAGTCAATGCAAAAATAATTTATTATATGATCATTTGTTTCATAAACTTCTCAGGCACCATCTCTTATGTACAATATGTTCATTGAAAGTTTTCTTATTTCCACAGAATCAAGGAGACAGAGGAGTGGAGCAGATTGTATTATTGTAATGAGAAAGATCCAGATCCCTGTGCCTTTTCCTTGATTTTTCCTAATATTATCCCCCACTCCCCACACCACCACTCTTTCTCTGAGTGGCATTGTTTATTTCTAAGACTTCAAAAATTGACCCTATGCTAATATTGTGTAATTCCATTTATTAGAGTTCCCGAGGATATGCAAATTCACAGATACAGAAAGTAGAACAGAGGTTACCAGGGGCTGGGGGAGGGGAGGAAAGTGGGAGATTTTTTGTCCTTTTTTGTGTGTTTTTAAATTTTTTTTTTTATTATTATTATACTTTAAGTTCTAGGGTACATATGCACAACGTGCAGGTTTGTTACATATGTATACATGTACCATGTTGGTGTGCTGTACCCATTAACTCATCATTTACATTAGGTATATCTCCTAATGCTAACCCTCCCCCCATCCCCTCCCCACAATAGACCCTGGTGTGTGATGTTCCCCTTCCTATGTTCAAGCGATCTCATTGTTCAATTCCCACCTATGAGTGAGAACATGCAGTGCTTGGTTTTCTGTTCTTGTGATAGTTTGCTGAGAATGATGGTTTCCAGCTGCATCCATGTCCCTGCAAATGATACAAACTCATCCTTTTTTATGGCTGCATAGTATTCCATGGTGTATATGTGTCACATTTTCTTAATCCAGTCTGTCACTGATGGACATTTGGGTTGATTCCAAGTCTTTGCTATTATGAAGAGTGTCGCAATAACCATACATGTGCATGTGTCTTTATAGCAGCATGATTTATAATCCTTTGGGTATATCCCAAGTAATGGGATGGCTGGGTCAAATGGTATTTCTAGTTCTAGATCCTTGAGGAATCGCCACACTGTTTTTCACAATGGTTGAACTAGTTTACCACAATGATGGTATCTCATTGTGGTTTTGATTTGCATTTCGCTGATGGTGACTGATGATGAGCATTTTTTCATGTGTCTGTTGGCTGTATGAATGTCTTATTTTGAGAAGTGTCTGTTCATATCCTTTGCCCACTTTTTGATGGGGGTGTTTGGTTTTTTTTTCTTGTAAATTTGTTTGAGTTCTTTGTAGGTTCTGGATATTAGCCCTTTGTCAATGAGTAGATTGCAAAAATTTTCTCCCATTCTGTAGGTTGCCCGTTCACTCTGATGGTCGTTTCTTTTGCTGTGCAGAAGCTCTTTAGTTTAATTAGATCCCATTTGTCAATTTTGGCTTCTGTTGTCGTTGCTTTTGGTGTTTTAGACATGAAGTCCTTGACCTTGCCTATGTCCTGAATGGTATTCCCTAGGTTTTCTTCTAGGGTTTTTATGGTTTTAGGTCTAACATTTAAGTCTCTAATCCATCTTGAATTAATTTCATATAAGGAGTAAGGAAAGGATCCAGTTTCAGCTTTCTACTTATGACTAGCCAATTTTCCCAGCATCATTTATTAAATAGGGAATCCTTTCCCCATTTCTTGTTTTTCTGAGGTTTGTCAAAGATCAGATGGCTGTAGATGTGTGGTATTATTTCTGAGGGCTCTGTTCTGTTCCATTGGTCTATATCTCTGTTTTGGTACCAGTACCGTGCTGTTTTGGTTACTGTAACCTTGTAGTATAGTTTGAAGTCAGGTAGCGTGGTGCCTCCAGCTTTGTTCTTTTGACTTAGGATTGTCTTGGCAATACAGGCTCTTCTTTGGTTAAATATGAACTTTAAAGCAGCTTTTCCCAATTCTGTGAAAAAAAGTCGTTGGTACCCTAACAGGGATGGCATTGAATCCATCAATTACCTTGGGCAGTGTGGACATTTTCCTGATATTGATTCTTCCTATCCATGAGCATGATATGTTCTTCCATTTGTTTGTGTTCTCTTTTATTTCACTGAGCAGTGGTTTGTAATTCTCCTTGAAGCGGTCCTTCACATCCCTTGTAAGTTGGATTCCTAGGTGTTTTATTCTCTTTGAAGCTATTGTGAATGGGAGTTCATTCATGATTTGGCTCTCTGTTTGTCTGTCATTGGTGTATAAGAATGCTTGTGATTTTTGTACATTGATTTTGTATCTGAGACTTTGCTGAAGTTGCTTATCATCTTAAGGAGATTTTGGGCTGATAAAATGGGGTTTTCTAAATACACAATCATGTCATCTGCAAACACGGACAATTTGACTTCTCCTTTTCCTAACTGAATACCCTTGATTTCTTTCTCTGATTGCCCTAGCCAGAACTTCCAACACTATGTTGAATAGGAGTGGTGAGAGAGGGCATCCCTGTCTTGTGCCCGTTTTCAAAGGGAATGCTTCCAGTGTTTGCCCATTCAGTATGATATTGACTCTGGGTTTGTCATAAATAGCTCTTATTATTTTGAGATACGTTCCATCAATACCAAATTTATTGAGAGTTTTTAGCATGAATGGCTGTTGAATTTTGTCAAAGGCCTTTTCTGCATCTAGTGAGATAATCATGTGGTTTTTGTCTTTGATTCCGTTTATATGCTGGATTACGTTTATTGATTTGTGTATGTTGAACCAGCCTTGCATCCCAGGTATGAAGCCCACTTGTTCATGTTGGATAAGCTTTTTGATGTGCTGCTGAAGTCACAGTTTTTTAATGGTTGCAAAGTCTTTGTTGGGGATGATGAAAAAGGCTTAGGTATAGATAGTGAAGCCATTATACAATGAATGTACTGACAAACTGTATAATTTTGAATGGTCAAGCTATAAATATTGTTACATATATTTAAACAGTTTTTGAAAAATAGTCTTAGAAAATGACACCCAATCTTGAATCTATTTTCCTAATCTCCAAAACCATTCCCATCTGCCTGCCACTTTTATCTCAATGTCAAAGATGCTTCACATGCAACACATTGAAAACAAAATATCTTTCCTCCTAAAAATATTGTTTAAATCAGTTGTTTCCCAAACTGAAAAACTCAGAAGGTCTTGAAGTGTGTATACTGTGTTCCACATCTATGCAAAGTAGATGCTAATATTGCTTATTACCTAAATTGCATACAGTGCTTCTGCCACAGTTCACTTTCAGAGAAGTGGTAGAGTAGTCCTGCCTTTATCTGTGGTTTCCCTTACCACAGTTTCAGTTTGTTACTAAAGATCAGTTCTGGTCTGAAAATATTAAGTGGAAAAATCCAGAAATACACAATTCACAAGTTTGGAATTGTGCAGCATTCTAAATAGTGGGATGAAATCTCCTTTGGGACATGAATCCTCTATTGCCCAGTGGAACCACTTCATAGTCATCTTGGTTATCAGGTAAACTGTTGCTGTATCATTGTGCTTGTATTCAAGCCACCTTATTTGACTTCTCCAAATAAATGTTGAAGTGCCAGTACCTCAGCATGCATTTAGATATAGGGTATTTGAAGACATAATTAAGTTACCCCAAAGCACATCAGTAGTGATGCTGGTCATTTGGATATGCCAGAGAAGCCATAAAATGCTTCAGGTAAAAAGGTGAAAGAATCTCCTTTTAATATGAAAGAAAAAATTTATATGCTGAGATTGCTAAGATCTTCTGTAAGAACTAATCTTCTATTCATGAAATTGTGAAGAAAAGAAATGTGCTAGTTTTGCTGTGACACCTCAAACTGAAACAGCTACAGCCACAATCATGATAAGTGCTTAGTTAAGATGAAAAAGGCATTCAATTTGTGTGTGGAATACATGAACAGAAGTGTGTTCTGATTGACAGCAAATGTGTTCAGCACTGTCTGAGATTTCAGGCATCAACATACTCCTCACAGAGGACAGGGGATACTTTACTGATATATCTTGGCAGATCTTCAGAAGGGGCAACTTCTTTCTTCTTGTCACATTTTGACCAGTCTAACTTGCCGTATTAGTTTTTTATGGCTGCCATGACAAAATACCACAAACTGGGTGGCATTAACAATAGAAATTTATGTTTTCACAGCTCTGGAGACTGGAAGTCTGAGATCAAGGTATTGGCAGGTCTGGCTTCTTCTGAGGCTTCTCTCCTTGATTTGCAGAGGGCTTCCTTTTCTCTGTGCTTGTTCACCCCAGATGTTTTTTCTGTGTGTCCAAATTTCCTCTTCTTATAAAAGAACGCCAGTCAGATTGGATTATGGCCCACCCTAGTTAATTAATTTTAACTTAATTACCTCTTCAAATACCCTATATCTAAATACATTCTGAGGTACAGGTGCTTCAACATATAAATTTTTGGGAGAGACACAATTCAACCCACAACAAATGCTAACATGTGTAATGTCCCATGAAAATCTAAAGTGAGAGATAAAAGAATGTTTAATTTATCTTAGTACTCTTGCCTGATTTTAGGGCCTGACTTGATTTCCTTAGGTCCTCATGCACATATACATGTATTGTTATGTATGAATTGTTTCCGTTGCTGATTTGTTCATAATGAAAATTAATTTATGTGGATTCTATAATAAAATTTCAAATATAAGTTTTTACCGAATTCTCCAAGTCATTTTCTCTCAGAATTAAGTCTTCAGATGCACTCTACTATGGGTGATCTTCCCTTAATAATATTTTTTAGTTCAGCATACTTCTGGACATTTATTTGTTGTATGTGCCACTTAAAAATCAATTGCTTTTTTATCACCTCAAGTAGACTTAACTTCTATTGGGTAAATTGTTCTTACACCTTGCTGCAGATGGATGTCTGGAGCTAATTGTGCTGGACCTTATAAAAATCAAATGACTGCTTTGAGCACCTGATACCACATAGTAAAGCAGAGATACAAAGTCTCTAATGAACACTCTTCTTGTCAATATACAATTCTTTAATTTTAGTATTTCTAATTTTAATTTTTGTCTGCTTCTACATTTTTTCCTTTATAATCAAATGAAAGTGAATACTAAGAGAGTTTTGCATTATCTGCTGTTATTCTGCATGGTACCTTAACAGAACAGTATGTCCCTATGTTCTAGTAAGGCAAAGCAGTGGGACTATGCTAAGACACAATTATTTTCAAACTTCATTTGCATTTGTATTGTAAAGTTTATATGTGATTAAATACCTCAGAGACAAATTAAATGCATATGAGAACTGTAGCTACAGAAAACATTAAAAATTAATTTGTACATCTCAAAATTCAGCTTACTCTGATCTGTCTTTTACAAGATATCATTTAAGCTACTTAGTAATAATTTTTTATTTTAGGCTAATTGCCATTGACTTATAACTTGAAATCTATTAATTTAGCAGTTAAAGAAATAACTTGGTTTCTAAGCAAGTAATAGTGAAAAATGCTAAAGTTTGCCATTATTTAAGAGGCCATTGAAGTCTATTTCTCTTCCTGCCTATTTTTCTTGATATAACTATGGTTAACACAAGATGAAACATTTCGTGGCCACTAAAAAGAATGGCAATGTGGGTCATGTCACAATTTGGGAAATATTTTGTGGTACAAGTGTAGAAAAAGGAAACAAACATAGAATATACATTATGGTTACAACTATGTTAAGGTGAACTGGAGATTATTTGAAGGGAATACATGAATAAATTTCTTTCATGAAGATGACAATAAAGCTATATTTTTTAATTGTTTATTTTTAAAACTTTGTGTGGATACATAGCAGGTATATATATTTGTGGGGTACATGAGATGTTTTAGTACAGGCATGTAATGTGACATATAAATATACTTTTTTAAGGAAAATGTGTATTCCTTTTGTTTTCAGATACTTTAAAAATACAGTTTGGTAATTTAAAAAATACTTGATTAATCTTTCTTAATGAAATGGAAGTTAAAATGTAAATTAAGGCATCCTATGTCAATTCATCCATCCTCCTTTTTTTACATGTAACTTCAACTCTCAAAATATAAATAATAAAAATAAGTATTTTTTACCCCTGTAATTTAATAAATCATTTTTGACATTCGTATTATTCAGGAGTTGCACTATAAGGTCTCTTCAAAATATAAGACAGATTATAGTGCAAATATAAATCCATATAAATCCTTCCTATTAGAGACGGAGAAATCATGGGAAATCTTTTAAAATTAAGACATTGAAGCAGGTGCTGAACTTACTAGTCAACACTTGAAAGATTCAAAAGATTTTTTAATTCATTAAGATCTGCTAGTATGGGCTGATTTTCTCGTATATGCAGTCAACCATCTTGCAATTTAGAAGACAAGCCACCAGATTAATATAAGTCCGTTGGAAATGGTAATGGAAAAAAGTATATTTTTTAAATTGCCTTAATGTGTTTTCTTTTTTTAAAAATGGAATGTATATGTAATTTATAATTTGCTTTCCAAATTTATCATATCAATAGAGTAACTTTGTTATGAGTTCTATGTTTTATTTCTTGACTTTGATCAAAACTCATATTTATTTTATTTATAATTATTGTATATTGAATATATATATATATATATAGCTTTCTTTCTTAGATGTAGCTATATATATAGCTACACCTTAGATGTAGGTTTCCAGATACTTGTTAATCTAGGAGACTTGGTTTCCACGCCTGACTGCTTATTACTTGGAGTGTTTTATTAATGACAGAGATTTTGAGTCATATCCCCTAAAGAGTTATGTGAATCTGAATTGGAACCTGGCAATTCAGAAAAAATACCGTAATAAGTCCACAGATTTATTGTCTTCCTCTAAATAGTAACAGAGAGGCAAATGTCATCTCTGACAGGTCATTGAAGCAGTTTGTTTCTCCTTATGGTGTTTGTCTACCTGAGAGCCATGATGGGGGCAACGGCCCTTGTGATAATCTTGAGTATATTCTGTTCCTGCTCCAGATTGGTCCTACATTGTACCTACAAACTTCTTCCCACCTGGGCACCTTCTATGCACCAACTTCTGTGCTGAACACTTTATTTCTGAGCTGTCATTTCCTCAGGCACTAAGGACAGCTCCAAAGGAGTAGAAGCTTGGGGAACTTTATCACAAGATAATGATGTTTTATTTTATTTATTTTAAACATTTTCCTTAATTCTTATTTTAACTTTTTAAATTTTCTTTTTCACAAGCTTCATGTAGTGAGCTTAGAGATTATAACTGCGGATGACTTTCCTAGAGCGTTTCAGTGACATTTCTCAAAATTAACTTTGGCTAGCTTGTCATTTCCAGATATTGATTATTCTTCTTGGAAGTCTTAGCATTCAAATCTTATTTTGCCAAGCATCAAACCAAGCCATGTTTTATTAGTCTATGGAAGTTTCATCTTCTGTTTTGCCTGTCTCTTCAAGTTATAAATAAATATTGAAAATTTTACTCTATGTTTGTGTTGTTGAATTATTTCTAAATTAACAAAGGTTTTAAAAAATCTAGAAAAGCATTCTACCATTTTATTTTTCATTCCCTTCTATAGATCATGATTGTTCTACAGCAGTGCTTACTGTCCAGTGGAGATGTAATAGGAATCATAATTTAAATTTTCTAGTAGTTATACTAAAAAGTAAAAAAGTAAAATTCAGTGTAATAAATTTGTTAACTAAATATATCCAAAATGTTATAATTTCAACACACAATCAATATAAGAACATCATTCAGGGGATAGTTTACATTCATTTTTTGTATCAAGTCTTCACAGCCTGATGTATATTTTCATACTTGCAGCACATCTTGATTTGGATGCTGAATTTTCCTCAGAAATGCTTAACCTGTATTAAACTGTAAACTGTAAACCAATTTACAGTTGAAGAAGTACATCCACCTGTCCAAGTGTCTTCAGACATAATTTAACATTTTCTGAAAACGGAATTTTATCAGTTTTTAACTTTAAACTTAACTGGGTTAAAATTAAATAAATTAAAAACTCAGTTCCTCCCTCACACTAGCCGTGTTTCAAGTGCCTGATAACTCCATGCAATTAGGAACTATTATATCAGACAAGGTTGCTCAAGGTACAGACTGTATACGTCTTAGTAGTACTAGCCTTCACTTCCTACGTGCTGTGATTTTTGACAAATGACAACCATTTTGAGACTCATTTGGTTTATCTATAAAATTGGGTTAATAATGTAACTACAAGTTGAGCATACCTAATCTGAAAATACAAACCTCTAAAAACTCTAATATCTGAAACTTTTTGAGCACCGACACGATGCCACAAGTGAAAAATTCCACACTTGACTTCATGTGACAGGTTGCAATCAAAAGTTTGTTTCACGTACAAATTATTTTAAAATATTGTATAAAATTACCTTCAGGCTATATGTTTGAAGTATACATGAAACGTAAATGAATCTCATGTTCAGAGTTGAATCCCATCCCAAGATTTCTCATTTGGGATATGCAAATATTCCAAAATAAGAAAAAAATCAGGTATCTGCCACATTTCTGGTCTCAAGCATTTCACATAAGGGATTCTCAACCTGTATTTCATGGGGTTGTTGTTATAATTACATGAGAAAACACAAAGCATTTAATAAATGTTAGTGAATATAATCATTGTTGTCATTATACTACATTTAGACCAGTGGACCCTTTTAAAAAATCTAAGAAAAGCTGTCATCTGTTTCATATAAGACACAAACACAGTATTCACCTATTTGCATATAATTTCAGTGGGTTCAGGAAAGCCACCCAAAGCCCATTAACACCTTTGTTAAGTGTCCTTAGGCTCCATGATTACATTTTTAAAATTAATAATTGTTGTATAGTTCCAGCTACCAAGACTCCAGTTTTCCCTTAAAACATTTATGACTATGTCATGGAATTATTAGAGGAAATGAGTTCATATTAACCAGGATGCTTATTTACCAATATAATGCTGAATCATTTAGTTACGCCTCAAGATCACATTTGTTTTCTTCCATATTTACCGTTTACACTAATTTTCTGGTGAGGCACAGAGGAAATGCTTCTTATTTACCTGACATACAAATTAATGTATATAATTGAAGATAAAGTTAATTTTGTATGCAAAATAAACATTGTTTTTCTTAGTTTTCAAAAAATTTTGACTATCGTTAAAGCAGTTATCTTTGCACAGCAAAATTTGAATCATATACAATAAAATGCAAGATTTTAAAAATATACCTTAACTAGAACCATGTATGTTTAAATAATCCCACAACAGTAAACGTATTGCCATTAAATGATCTGCCATAAAAATAAGTATGTGTGTAAAATGTGGCATTCAAGCTGGTTTAAAATGTAAATTGTCTAAGAAATACATTTAAGCAAAAAAATAGATATTAGTCTCAAATGGGCAAAATTTTAGATTAAAGAAGCTGTAAGATGCTAAAAGCAACTCTCTTTTTTACATTTTGAAGTATACACTATTGCAAAATATAAAGCTGTGGGTTATTTCTACATGCTAAGCTTTCATGACTTTTATCCAGATAACGGGGAGGCCCCATGGTGAGGTGAAATGAGCACAGTTAGTTTTCTCTACACATATTCTAGCTCTGTGGCCTAGGCAATACTTTTCCTCTGTCTAAGAACCACTTTCTTCTTCTGCATATGTTGAAGAAATAAAACAAAATTTAAGTTTATTGTTAGGTTGTTTTTTTCCCAGGAATAAGTGAGATACAATATGCGAACTACCTGGCTAAAAATGGGGGGTTAATAAAACAAGTTCCCATCCTCTTTCTATATCCCTAATTTGTAATCAAAATAAATTACAAATGTTATTTTGGGGCTGTGTAGGGAGATCCAGAGATACCATTGAGGAAACAAATAGACAGAAACATTTATTTGAAAGGAAGGTATAAAGGGCAGTCATTGACGAG
Organism: Papio anubis; assembly: GCF_008728515.1. Taxonomy (NCBI): domain Eukaryota; kingdom Metazoa; phylum Chordata; class Mammalia; order Primates; family Cercopithecidae; genus Papio; species Papio anubis. Next base: position 44,302,109 of record NC_044980.1, on the reverse strand, counting down.
CCACAAAGAAAATGTTCAGTTTGATGACACTGTCCCCTGTGATATAAGACATGAATCCCCCAGCAGACAAGAACAAATACTGGTCTCCCTTTCTTTTCTTGCAGTTCGTTGGTTTAGTGTCCAAAGATCTCAAATTCTATTGCTTTAAGAAGCCAGTCAGATAGCCTAATTGTAGGAAGTAGCAAGATATTAAATACAGATGGTGTTTTAAAAACTGTGACGAATAGAAATGTACATGCCATGTATAAAGGGATTCAGATTCAGATTTTTAAAAACCATTCAGATTTTTTGTTATTGTTTTTCTTTCCTTCTTCTTCTTAAACCTAAGTTTTTTTTTAATTTATTAATTATTATTATTATACTTTAAGTTCTAGGGTACATGTGCATAACGTGCAGGTTTGTTACATATGTATACTTGTGCCATGTTGGTGTGCTGCACCCATCAACTCGTCAGCACCCATCAACTCGTCATTTACATCAGGTATAACTCCCAATGCAATCCCCACCCACCCCCCTCCCCATGATAGGCCCCGGTGTGTGATGTTCCCCTTCCTGAGTCCAAGTGATCTCATTGTTCAGTTCCCACCTATGAGTGAGAACATGCGGTGTTTGGTTTTCTGTTCTTGTGATAGTTTGCTAAGAATGATGGTTTCCAGCTGCATCCATGTCCCTACAAAGGACACAAACTCATCCTTTTTTATAGCTGCATAGTATTCCATGGTGTATATGTGCCACATTTTCTTTTTTTTTTTTTTTTTGAGACGGAGTCTCACTGTGTCTCCCAGGCTGGAGTGCAGTGGCGCGATCTCGGCTCACTGCAAGCTCCACCCCCCGGGTTCACGCCATTCTCCCGCCTCAGCCTCCCAAGTAGCTGGGACTACAGGCACCCGCTACCGCGCCTGGCTAGTTTTTTGTATTTTTAGTAGAGACGGGGTTTCACCATGTTAGCCAGGATAGTCTCGATCTCCCGACCTTGTGATCCACCCGCCTCGGCCTCCCAAAGTGCTGGGATTACAGGCTTGAGCCACCGCGCCCGGCCGTGCCACATTTTCTTAATCCAGTCTGTCACTGATGGACATTTGGGTTGATTCCAAGTCTTTGCTATTGTGAATAGTGCCGCAATAAACATACGTGTGCATGTGTCTTTATAGCAGCATGATTTACAATCCTTTGGGTATATACCCAGTAATGGGATGGCTGGGTCATATGGTACATCTAGTTCTAGATCCTTGAGGAATCGCCATACTGTTTTCCATAATGGTTGAACTAGTTTACAATCCCACCAACAGTGTAAAAGTGTTCCTATTTCTCCACATCCTCTCCA